>NW_027525116.1:0-202019 GCF_052094955.1 Ictidomys tridecemlineatus
AACCTCTGCTCGCTGCAACAGTCCTTGTGCAACCCAGTCTACAACATCTGCTCTCTACAACAGTCCTTCAGTACCTCAGTCTCCAAACTCATCTCTCTGTAAGACCCTTCTGAAACCCAGTGTGCAACTCTGCTCTCTGTGACAGTCTTTATGCACCCCAGTCTCCAACCTGTGCTCTCTGTAACAGGCCTTCTGCACTCCACTCTCCAACCTCTGCTCTCTGTAAGAGGCCTTCTGCACCAGAGTCTCCAACCTCTACTCTCTGCAAGGATGTTCTGCACCCTAGTCTTCAACATCTGCTCACTACAACAGTCCTTCTGCACCCCAGTCTCCAACCTCTACTCTCTGCGAGATCCTTCTGCACACCAGTCTCCAACCGCTGCTCACTATAAGAGTTCTTCTTCAACCTAGTCTCCAAACTCTGCTCTCTGTAACAATAATTCTGCACCTCAGTCTCCAACCTCTGCTCTCTTCAAGGGTCCTTCTGCACCCCAGTCTCTAAACTCTTTTTTCTGCAACAGTGTTCTGCACCCCAGTCTCCAACCTATGGTCTCTGTAGCAGTCCTTCTGTACTGGATTCTCCAACCTCTGCCCTCTGTAACGGTCCTTCTGCACCCCAGTCTTCAACATCTGCTTTCTCTATAAGTCCTTCTGCACCCCAGTCTTTAACCTCTGCTTTCTGCAACAGTACTTCTGCACCCAAGTCTCCAACGTCTGCTCACTGCAACATTCTTTCTGCACCCCAGTCTCCAAAATCTGCTCTCTGTAATGATCCTTCTGCACCCCAGTCTCGAACCTCTGCTCTCCACAATGATCCTTCTGCACCTCAGTGTCCAACCTTTTCACTCTTCAAAGATCCTTTGGCACACCAGTCTCCAAACTCTGCTCGCTGCAACAGTTTTTGTGAACCCAAGTCTCCAACATCTGCTCTCTGCAACAGTTCTTCTGTACCTCAGTCTGAAAACTCTGCTCTCTTCAATAATCCATCTGCACCCCAGTCTCCAACCTCTACTCTCTGTAACAGTTTTTCTGTACCTCAGTCTCCAATCTCTGCTTTATGCAACAGTCCTTCTGCACCCAAGTCTCCAACATCTGCTCTCTGAAACAGTCCTTCTACACTCCAGTCTCCAACCTCTGCTCTCTGCCACAGTCCTTCTATACCCCAGTCTCCATACTCTGCTCGACCCAATGATCCTTCTGCACCACAGGCTCCAACCTCTGTTCTCTAAATCAGTTCTTCTGCACCCCAGTCTCATACCTCTTCTCTCAGTACCAGTCCTTCTCTACCGCAGTCTCCAACCTCTGTTCTCAGTAAGGGTCCTTATGCACCACAGTATCCAACCTCTGCTTCTGTATCAGTCGTTTTGCACCACAGTCTCCAAACTCTGCCATCTGTAAGAGTCCTTCTGCAACTCATTCTGCAACCTCTGCTTTCTGCAACAGTCCTGGTGCACCCCAATCTCCATTTTCTGCTCTCTGCAACATTCCTTCTGCACCCCAGTCTCCAACATATGCTATCTGCAACAGTCATTCTCCACCCAAGTCTCCAAACTCTGACTCTGTAAGAGTCCTTCTGTACTGCATTCTCGAAACTCTGCTCTCTGTAAGGATACTTCTGCACCCGAATCTCCAAACTCTGCTTTCTGTATGATTCCTTCTGCACTCCAGTCTTCAACCTCTGCTCTTTGTAACTGTCCTTCTTCACCTTAGTCTCCAACGTCTGCTCTCTGCTACAGTCCTTCTCGAGCCCAGTCTCCATCATTTACTCTCTGCAACAGTCCTTCTGCAGCCCAGTCTCCAACCTCTGCTCTTTGTAAGAGTCCTTTTGTACTAAAGACTCCAACCTCTGCTCTCTCTAACGGTCCTCCTGTACCCCAGTCTTCAACCTCTGGATTTTGAATCATTTCTTCTGCACCCCTGTCTCAATCCTCTGCTCTCTATAACAGTCCTTCTGCACCTCAGTCTCCAACGTCTGCTCTCTGCAACAGTTCCTTCTGTACCAAATCTCCAACTTCTGCTCTATGCAGAAGTTCTTCTACAACCTAGTATCTAACCTCTGCTCTCTGTAACAATCCTTCTGCACCCCAGTTTCCAAATTCTGCTATCTGCAGCAGTCCTTCTTCAACCCAGTCTCCAAACTCTGCTCACTGTAATATGCTTCTATACCCCAGTCTCCAGACTCTGCTCTCTGTTATGATCCTTCTGCACCTCAGTCTCAAACCTCTGCTCTCTGCAATTGTCCTCCTGCAACTCTGTCTTAAACATCTGTTCTTGCAAAAGTCCTTCTGCTCCCCAGTCTCCAATCTCTGCTCTCTGTAAAAGTCCTTTTGTACCCCAGTCTCCAATCTCTGCTCTCTATAACGGTCCTTCTGCACCCCAGTCTCCAACCTCTGCTTTCTGTATCAGTCCTGCACCCCAGTCTCCAACCTTTGCTCTCTGTAACGGTCCTTCTGAACCTCAGTCTCTATCCTTGCTCTCTGCAACAGTCCTTCTGCAACCCATTCTCCAACCACTGCTCTCTGCAATAATCCTTCTGCACCCAGTCTCCAACGTCTGCTCTCCACAACAGTCCTTCTGCATCCCAGTCTCCAACCTCTGCTCTCTGTAAGATCCTTCTGCACCCCAGTCTCCAACCTCTGCTATCTTCAAAGTTTTTTTGGCACCTCAGTCGCGAACCTCTGCTCTCTGTAATGGTCCTTCTGCACCCCAGTCTCCAACCTCTGCTTTCTGTATCAGTCCTGCACCCCAGTCTCCAACCTTTGCTCTCTGTAACGGTCCTTCTGAACCTCAGTCTCTATCCTTGCTCTCTGCAACAGTCCTTCTGCAACCCATTCTCCAACCACTGATCTCTGCAATAATCCTTCTGCACCCAGTCTCCAACATCTGCTCTCCACAACAGTCCTTCTGCATCCCAGTCTCCAACCTCTGCTCTCTGTAAGATCCTTCTGCACCCCAGTCTCCAACCTCTGCTATCTTCAAAGTTTTTTTGGCACCTCAGTCGCGAACCTCTGCTCTCTGTAATGGTCCTTCTGCAACCCAGTCTCAAAACTCTGCATTCTGTATCAGTCCTTCTGCACCTCAGTCTCCAACCTCTGCTCTCTTTAACAGTCCTTCTGTACCTCAGTCTTTAAACTCTGCTCTCTGCAATTGTCCTTCTGCAGGTCAGTCTTCAAACTCTACTCTCTATAGCAGTTATTCTACATCTCAGTATCCAAACTCTACTCTCTGTAAGATCCTTTTGCAAACCAATCTCTAAACTCTGCTCTCTGTAACAGTCCTTCTGCACCGCTTCTCCAAACTCTTCTCTCTGTAACAGGCTTTCTGCACCCCAGTCTCCAACATCTACTCTCTGGAACAGTCCATATGCACACAAGTCTCCAACCTCTGCTCTCTGCCACAGTCATAATGCACCCCAGTCTCTAACATCTGCTCTCTACATTAGTCTTTCTGCACCTCAGTATGAAAACTCTGCTCTCTGTCACGATCCTTCTGCACCCCAGTCTCTAACTTGTGTTCTCTGCAACAGACTTTCTGCACCGCAGTCTCCAAACTCTGCTCTTTATAACAGTCCTTCTGTACCGCAGTCTCCAACCTCTTTTCTGAAATGGTCCATCTGCACCCCAGTCTCTAAACTCTGCTTTCTGTATCAGTACTTCTGAACAACAGGCTCCAACCTCTCCTCTCTGTAACAGTCCTTCTGCACCTAAGTCTCCAACCTCTGCTCTATGCAACAGTCTTTCTGCAACCAAGTCTCCAACCTCCGCTGTCTGCAAAAATCATTCTGCACTCCAGTCTCCAACATCTGTTTTCTGTATCAGTCCTTGACCACAGTCTAAAAAATCTGCTGTCTGTAACAGTCATTCTGCACCTCAGTCTTTAACCTCTGCTCTCTGCAACAATCCTTCTGCACCCCAATCTCTAACGTCTGCTCTCTGCCACAGTCCTCCTTCCTCTCAGACTCCACCTCTGCTCACTGTAAGATTCTTTTGCACCGCAGTCTCCAACCTCTGCTCTCTTCAACGGTCCTTCTGCACCCCAGTCTCCAACCTCTGTTCTCTGCATCTGTCCTTCTGCACCATAGTCTCCAACATCTATTTTCTGCAACAGTTCTTTTCCACCCCAGTCTCCAACCTCTGCTCTCTGTAACAGTCCTTCTGTACTGCAGTCTCCAAACACTGCTCTCTGTAAGGGTATTACTGGACCCCAATTTCCTACCTCTCCTAACTGCAACAGTCCTTCTACACCCCAGTCTAAAACCTCTGCTGTCCGCAACAGTCTTTTTGCACCCCAGTCTCCAACCTCTGCTCTCTGTATCAATCCTTCTGCACCTCAGTCTCCAAGCTCTACTCTCTGCAACGATCCTTCTGCAACTCAGTCTCCGAATTGTACTCTTTGTAACAGTGCTTCTGCACCTCAGTCTCCAACCTCTGCTCTCTGTAAAATCCTCTGCAACCAAATCTCCAAACTCTGCTCTCTGTAACAATCATCGTGCACCCCAGTCTCGAAACTCTGCTCTCTGTAACAGGCTTTCTTCACCCCAGTCTCCAAACTCTGCTCTCTGTATTTGTCCTTCTGGACCCCAGTCTCCAACCTCTGCTCTCTGCAACAATCCATCTGCACCCTGTCTCCAGGCTATGTTCGCTACAACAGTCCATGTGCACCCAGTCTCCAACATCTGCTCTCTGCAACAGATCTTCTATACCTCAGTCTGAAAACTCTGCTCTCTGCAATAATCCATCTGCACCCCAGTCTCCAACCTCTTCTCTTGGTACCACAGACTCCAACCTCTGTTCTCTGTAAGGGTCCTTATGCACCCCAGTATCCAACCTCTGCTTTCTGTATCAGGCGTTTTGCACCTCTATCTCCAACCTATCCTCTCTGCAATGATCCTTCTGCACCCCAGTCTCAAACGTCTCCTCTTCTCAACAATCCTTCTGTACCTCAGTCTCCAAATTCTGCTCTCTGCAACAGTCCTTCTACACCCAGTCTTCAACCTCTGCTCTTGTAACAGTCCTTCTGCACCCCAGTCTCCAACCTCTGCTCTTTGTAACAATCCTTCTGCACCCCAGTTTCCAACCTCTGCTCTCTGTAACAGTCCTTCTGCACTGTATTCTGAAACCTCTGCTCTCTGTTACAGTCTTTCTATACCGCAGTCTCCAACCTCTGCTCTCTGTAACGGTCCCTCTGTACCCCAATTTCCAACCTCTGTTTCTGTAACAGTCCTTCTGCACCTCAGACACCAAACTCTGCTCTCTGTAACAGTCCTGCTGCAACTCAGTCTCCAATCGATTCTCTCTGTTACAATCCTTCTGCACCTCAGTCTGAAACCTCTGCTCTCTGCACGATCCTTCTGCACCTCATTCTTTAATCACTGCTCTCTGTAACATTCGTCCTGCACCACAGTCACCAACCACTGCTCTCTGTAAGATTCTTCTTCAACCCAGCCTCAAAACTCTGCTCTGTATAACAGTCCTTCTGCAACCCAGTCTCCAACCTCTGCTCTCTGGAGCAGGCCTTATTCACCCCAGTCTCCAAACTCTGCTCTCTAAAACAGTCCTTCTTCATGCGAGTCTGCAACCTCTGCTCTCTGTATCGGTCCTTCTGCACCCCAGTCTCACACCTCTGCTTTCTGTATCATAATTCTTCACCCCAGTTTCCAAAAATTGCTCTGTATAACAATCCTTCTGCATCTCAGTCTCCAAACTCTGCTCTCTGAAACAGTCCTTCTGCACCCCAGTCTCCAACCTCTTTTTTCTGCAACATTTCTTCTCCACCCCAGTCTCCAACCTGTGCTCTCTGTAACAGTCCTTCTGCACCACAGTATCCCACCTCTGCTCTCTTCAGCGATTCTTCTACAACTCAGTCTCCAACTTCTGCTCTCTTGAACGATCCTTCTGCACCCCAGACTCCACCTCTGCTCTCTATAACTGTTTTTCTGCACCCCTGTCTCTAACCTCTGCTATCTGCAACGATCCTTATGCATCCCAGTCTCCAACATCCTCTCTCTGCAACAGTCCTTCTGCACCCATGTCTCCAACGTCTCCTCTCCTTAACACTCTTTCTGCACCCCAGTCTCCAACCTCTTTTCTCTGTAATGTCCTTCTGCACCCCAGTTTCCAAACTCTGCTCTCTGTAACATTCTTCTCCAACAAAGTCTACAAACTCTGCTTTCCTCAAAGGTCCTGCTGCAACCCAGTCTACAACATCTGTTCTCTGCAACAGTCTTTCCACTTTCCAGTCTCAAACCTCTGCTCTCTCTAACGGTCCTTCTGCACCCCAGTCTCAAACCACTGCTTTCTGTATAAGTCCTTCTGAACCACGGATTCCAACCTCTGATTTCTGTAACAGTCCTTCTGCACCTTTGTCTCCAACCTCTGAACTCTGCAACGTTACTTCTGCACCCCATTCTCTAACCTCTGCTCTCTGAAACAGTACTTCTGTACTACAATCTCCAACCTCTGCTACCTGTAACGGTTCTTCTGCACCCTAGTCTCAACCTCTGCTTTCTGTATCAGTAATTCTGAACCCCAGTCTCCAACCTTTGCTCTTTGTAACATTCTTTCTGCACCTCTGTCTCCAACATCTGCTCTCTGCGACAGTACTTCTGCACCCCAGTCTCCAAACTCTGCTCTCAGCAACAGTTGTTCTGAAACCCACTCTCCAACATCTGTACTCTGAAACAGTACTTCTATAAACCATTATCCAACCTCTGCTCTCTGTAACAGTTTTCCTGTATGGCATTCTCCGAACTCTGCTCTCTGCAATGGTCCTTCTGCACCCCAGGCTCCAACCTCTGCTTTCTGTAACAGATAATCTGCACCTCAGTCTCCAAATTCTGCCCTCTTCAAGAATCCTCTGCACCCAAGTCTCAAACACCTGCACCCTGCAACAGTCCTTCTTCTCCTCATTCTCCCACCTCTGAAATTTGCAACAGTCCTTCTGCACTCCAGTCTGCAACCTCTTCTCTTTAACAATCCTTGTGCACCTCTGTCTCCACCTCTGCTCTCTGCAATGGTCCTTCTGCACCTCAGTCTCCAACCTCCACTCTCTGTGACAGTCCTTCTGCAACTCAGTCTCCAACCTCTGCTCTCTGTAAAATCTTTCTGCAACCCAGTCTCCAAACTCTGCCATCTGTAAAAGTCGTTCTGCATCCTTTCACCAAACTCTGTTCTCTATAATAGGCCTTGTGCACCGCAGTCTCCAAACCTCTGTTCTCTGTAACAGTCTTTCTGCACCCCAGTCTCAAACCTCTGCTCTCTCAAGATCCTTCTGCACCCTAGTCTCCAACCTCTGTAATCTCCAACAGTCCTTCTGCACCTCAGTCTAAAAACTCGGTTCTCTACAATGATCCTTCGGCACCCCAGTCTCCCAAACGCTGCTCTCTGTAACAGTCTTGTTCCACCTCAGTCTCCAATCTTTGCTCTCAGTAAGATCCTTCTGCAACCCTGTCTCCAAACTCTGCTCTCTGTAACAGTCCTTCTGCACCCCAGTCTACAACCTCTGCTCTCTGCCACAGACTTTCTAAACCCCAGTTTCCAACCTCTGCTCTTTGCAACAGTCTTTCTGCACCCCAGTATCCAACTTCTGTTGTCTGTAACAATCTTTCTGCACCTCAGTTCCCAAACTCTGACCTCTGCAATGGTTCTATTGCACCCCAGTCTCTAACCTCTGCTCTCTGCAACGATACTTCTGCACCCCAGTCTCCAACATTTGCTCTCTGCAACAGTCCTTGTGTACATCAGTCTGAAAACTTTTATCTCTGCAAGGATCCTTGTGCACCACAGTCTCTAAACTCTGCTTTCTGTAACAGTCCTTCGGCAACTCAGTCTCCAACCTCTGCTCTCTGTAACAGTCATTCTGAACCCCAGTCTCCAACCTCTGCTCTCTGTGAGATCCTTCTACACCCCAGTTTCCAAACTCTGCTCTCTGTAACATTTCTTCTCCACCCCAGTCTCCAACCTCTGCTCTCTGCAACGGTCCTTCTGCACGACAGTCTCCAACCTCTGGTCTCGGCAACAGTCTTCTGCACCCCAGTATCCAAACACTGCTCTGGGTATCATTTCTTCTGCACCTCAGTCTCCAACCTCTGCTTTATGTAAGATCTTTCTGCAACAAAGTCTCGAAACTCTGCTCTCTGTAACAGTCCTAATGCACCCCAGTCTCAAACCTCTGCTCTGTGCAACAGTTCATCTGCACCGCAGTCTCCTACCTCTGCACTCTGAAAGATCCTTCTGCACCCCAGTCTACAAACTCTGATCTCCGTAACAGTCCTTCTTCACCCCACTCTCCAACCTCTGCTCTCTGTAACAATGCTTCTGCACCTCAGTCTCCAACATCTGCTCTCTGCAACGGTCCTTCTGCACCCCATTCTCCAACCTTAGTTGTCTGCAAGAGTCCTTCAGCACGTCAGTCTCCAAACTCTGCTCCCTGCAAAAATCCTTCTGCACCCCAGTCTCCAACCATCTGGACCCCAGTATTTCACCTCTGCTTTTGGTATCAGTCCTTCTGCACACCAGTCTCCAACCTCTGCTCTCTGTAACATTTCTTCTGCACCTCAGTCTCCAACCTCTGCTCTATGTTAGATCCTTCTGCAACCCAGTCTCCAAACTCTGCTCTCTTTAACATTCCTTCTGCACATCAGTCTCTAACTTCTGCTCTCTGTAACAATTTTTCTATACCGCAGTCTCCAACCTCTGGTCTCTGTAACGGTCCTTCTGCACCCAAATTTCCAACCTCTGCTTTACGTAACAGTCCTTCTGCACCTCAATCTCCAAACTCTGCTCTCTTTAACAGTGCTTCTACACCTCAGTCTTCAACCTCTGTTCTCTGTAACAGTCCTACTGAACCTCAGTCTGACACCTCTGCTCTCTTTACGAAACTTCTGCAACCCACTCTCCAAACACTGCTCTATGTAAAAGTCCACCTGCACCTCAGTCTCCAAACTCTGCTCTCTGTAAGAACCTTCAGCAACCCAGTCTCCAAACTCTGCTCTCTATAACTGTACTACTGCACCCCAGTCTCCCACATTTTCTCTCTGAAACAGGCCTTCTGCAGGCCTGTCTCCAAACTCTTCTCTCTGTAGCAGGCCTTCTGCACCCCAGTCTCCAACCTCGGCTCTCTGCAACGATTCTTCTCCACCCCAGTCTCCAACATCTGGTCTCTGCAGCAGTCTTTTTGAACCCCAGTTTCCAAACTCTGCTCTCTGTAAGATCCATCTGAACCCCAGTCTCCAAACTATACTCTCTGTAACAGTCCTTCTGCACCAAAGTCTCCAAACTCTGCTCTTTGTAACAGTCCTTCTGCACCCCAGTTTCTAAAATCTGCCTTCTTGAACGATTCTTCTGGAACCCAGTATCCAATGTCTGCTCTTTGCAACAGTCTATCTGCACCACAGTCTCCAAACTCTGCTCTCTGTAAGATCTTTCTGCACTCCAGTTTCCCAACTCTGCTCTCTGTAACATTCCTTCTCCACCCCAGTCTCCAACCTCTGTCCTCTGCAACAGTTTTTCTGCTCCCCAGACTCCGAGATCTGCTCTCTGTAACAGTCCTTCTGTACCGCAGTCTCCAACCTCTGCTCTTTGTAACGATCCTTCTACACCCCAGTCTCCATCTCTGCTATCTGTATCAGTCTGTCTGAACCCCAGTCTCCAACCTCTGTTCTCTGAATCTATCCTTCTGCACCTCAGTCTCCAACATGTGCTCTATGTACGAGTTCTTCTTCACCCCAGTCTCCAACCTCTGCTCTCGGTAACAGACCTATACCGCAGACTCCAACCTCTGTTCTCTGTAATGGTCATTCTGCATCCCAATTTCGAAACTCTGCTTTTTGTAACAGTCCTTCTGCACCTGAGTCTCCAAACTCTCCTCTCTGTAACAGTCCTTCTACACCTCAGTCTCAAACCTCTGCTCTCTGTAACAGTCCACCTGCCCCTCAGTCTAACACCTCTGCTCTCTGCACGATCCTTCTGATCCCCAGTCTTCAAACACTGATCTCTGTAACAGTCCACCTGCACCTCAGTCTCCAACCTCTCCTCTCTGTAACAGGCCTTCTGCAAGCGAGTCTCCAAACTCCTCTCTGTAGCAGGCCTTCTGAATGCCAGTCTCCAAAATCTGCTCTCTGCAATGATCCTTCTGCACCTGAGTCTCCAACATCAGCTCTCTGCAATGATCTAACTGCACCAAACTCTCTAACCTCTGATCTATGCAACAGTCCTTCTGCACCTCAGTCTCAAAATTCTGGCCTCTGTAAGATGCTTCTGCACCCCTCTATCCAATCTTTGCTCTCTGTAACAGTCCTTCTGCACCTCAATCTCCTACCTCTGCTCTCTCTAACAGTCCTTCTACACCTCAGTCTCCCAACTTTGCTCTCTGTAAGATCTTTTTGAAACCAAGTTTTTAAACTCTTCACTCTGTAACAGTCCTTCTGCACAACAGTCTCCAACCTCTTCTCTCTGCAATGATTCTTCTCCACCCCAGTCTCCAACATCTGCTCTCTGTATAAGTTCTTCTGCACCCCAATTTCACAACTCTGCTTCCTGTAACAGTCCTTCTGCACCTGAGTCTACAAAGTCTTCTTTCTTTATCAGTCTTTCTTAACCCCAGTCTCCAACCTCTGTTCTCTGTATCTATCCTTCTGCACCTCAGTCTCCAAACTCTGCTCTTTGCAAAAGTCCTTCTATACTGCAGTCTTCAAACTGTGCTCTCGGTAAACGTCTTTCTGCAGCCCAGACTCCAATCTCTGCTTTCGGTATTGGTTTTTCTGCACCCCAGTCTCTAAATTCTCCTCTCTCTAAGAGTCTTTCTGCACTTCAGTATCCAACCTCGGATCTCTGCAACAGTCCTTCTGCACCCCAGTCTCCAAACTCTGCTCTCTTCAACAGTCCTTCTGCACCCCAGTCTCCAACCTCTTCTCTCTGCAACAGTCCTTCTGCACCCCAGTCTGCAAACTCTGCTCTCTGGAACAATCCTTCTGCCCCTCAGTCTCCAACCTCTCCTCTATGGAACAAGACTTCTGCATGTCAGTCTCCAACCTCTGCTCTCCGCAACAGTCCTTCTGCACTCCAGTCTCCAAACTCTGCTCTCTGCAACAGTCCTTCTCAACCCCAGTCTCCATCCACTGCTCTCTTCAACAGTCCTTCTGCACCAAAGTATCCAATCTCTGCTCTCTGTAAGATGCTTCTGTACACCAGTATCCAAACTCTGCTCTCTGTAACATTCCTTCTCCACCCCATTCTTTAACCTCTGCTTTTTGAAAATGTCCTGAAACAACCCAGTCTCCAACCTCTGTCCTCTGCAACAGTCCTTCTGCTCCCCAGTCTCCAACATCTGCTATCCGGAATGGTCCTTCTGCACCCCAGTCCTCAAACTCTGCTTTCTATATCAGTCCTTCTGAACCCCAGTCTCAAACCTCTGCTCTCTGTATCTCTCCTTCTGCACCTCAGTCTCCAAAGTCGGCTCTCTGTAACAGTCTATCTGCACCTCAGTCTGACAACTCTGCTCTCTGCATGATCCTTCTGCACCCTAGTCTCCAAGCACTGCTCTCTTTAACAGTCCACCTGCACCTCAGTCTCCAAACTCTGCTCTCTTTACAGTTTTTCTATACCGCAGACTCCAAACTCTGGTCTCTGTTACTGTCCTTGTGCACCCCAATTTCCAACAACTTCTTTCTATAACAGTCTTTCTGCACCTCAGTCTCCAAACTCTGCTCTCTGTAACTGTCCTTCTACACCTCAGTCTCCAACCTCTGCTCTCTATAACAGTCCTTCTGCATCTCAGTTTGACACCTCTGCTCTCTGCACGATCCTTCTGCACCCCAGTCTCCAAACACTGCTCTCTGTAACAGTTCACCTGCACGTAGTCTTCAAACTCTGCTCTCTGTAAGATTCTTCAGCAACCCAGTCTCCAAACTCTGCTCTCTATAACAGGCCTTCTGCACCCCGGTCTCCAAAGTCTTTTCTGTATAACAGGCCTTCTGCACGCCAGTCTCCAAACTCTTCTCTCTGTAGCAGGCCTTCTGCACCCCAGTCTCCAAAATCTACACTGTGCAACGATCCTTCTGCACCCCAGTCTGCAACCTCTGCTCTCTGCAATGATTTTACTGCACCCCAGTCTACTACCTCTGATCTCCGCAACAGTCCTTCTGCACCTCAGTCTCCATATTCTGCTCTCTGTAAGATCCATCTTCACCCTAGTATTCAACCTCTGCTCTCTGCAATAGTCCTTCTGCATCCAAGCTCCAACCTCTGCTCTCTGTAACAGGACTTCCGTACCTCAGTCTCCAACCTCTGCTCTCTGCAACAGTCCTTCTGCACCCCAGTGTCCAACAACTGCTCTCTGCAACAGTCCTTCCACACCTCAGTCTGAAAACTCTGCTGTCTTCAACGAACTTTCTGCACCCCAGTCTCCTACCTCTGCTGCCTGTAACAGTCCTTCTGCACCTCATTCTCCCAACTCTGCTCTCTGTAAAATACTTCTGCAAACAAGTCTTTAAACTCTGCACTATGTAACCGTCCTTCTGCACAACAGTCTCCAACCTCTGCTCTCTGTAACAGGACTTCTGCAACGAGACTCACAAATATGCTCTCTGTAACAGGCATTCTGCACCCGACTTTCCAAAATCTTCTCTCTGCAACGATTCTTCTCCATACCAGTCTCCAAACTCTGCTCTCTGCAACAGTCCTTTTGCACTACACTCTCCAACCTCTGGCTCTGTAAGATCCATCTGAACCCCACTCTTCAAACTCTGATCTCTGTAACCGTCCTTTTGCTCCCCAGTCTCCAACCTCTACTCTCTGTAACAGTCCTTCTGAACTTCAGTCTCAAACATCTGCTCTCTTAAACAGTCCTTTTGCACCACATTCTCCAAACTCAGCTGTCTGCAAAAGTCCTTCTGCACGCCAGTCTCCAACATCTGCTTTCTGCAACAGTACTTCTCACTCCAGTTTCTAAACTCTGCTTCCTGAAATGATCCTTCTGGACCCCAGTCTCCAACGTCTGCTCTCTGCAGAGTCCTTCTGCACCAGAGTCTCCAACCTCTGATCTCGATAACAATCATTCTGCACCTCAGTCTCCAAACTCTGTTCTCTGCAAGGGTCCTTCTGCAAATCAGTCTCCAACATCTACTCTCTGTGACAGTACTTCTGCACCTCAGTCTGCAACCTCTGCTCTCTCTAAGATTCTTCTGCAACCCAGTCTCCAAACTCTGCTCTCTGTAACAGTGCCTCTGCACACCAGTCTCTAAACTCTGCTCTCTGCACGATCCTTCTTCACCCAAGTCTCCAACCTATGCTGTCTACAGCAGTCCTTCTGCACCCCAGTCTCCAACATCTACTCTCTGCAAAAGTTTTTCTGCCCCTCAGTCTTAAAACTCTGCTCTCTGCAAAGACCTTTCTGCACCCCAGTCTCCTACTTCTGCTCTCTGTAATAGTCTTTTGCACCTCATTCTCATAACTCTGCTCTCTGTAAGATCCTTCTACAACCCAGTCTTTAAACTCTGCACTCTGTTACAGTCCTTCTGCACAAGAGTCTCCAAACTCTGCTCTCGGTAACAGGACTTCTGCAAACCAGTCTCTAAACGCTGCTCTCTGAAATAGGCCTTCTGCACCCCATTCTCCAACCTCTTCTCTCTGCAACGATTCTTCTCCCCCCAGTCTCCAACCTCTGCTCTCTGCAACAGTCCTTTTGCACCCCAGTCTTTAAACTCTGCTCCCTGTAAGATCCATCTGAACCCAAGTCTCCAACCTCTGCTCTCTGTAACAGTCCTTCTGCACCCCAGTCTCCAACATATGCTCTCTGCAACATTCCTTCTGCAGCACAGTCTCCAACATCTGCTCTCTGAAACAGTCCTTTTGCAGCCCAGTCTCCAACCTCTGATCTCTGCAACATTCCTTCTGCAGCACAGTCTCCAACATCTGCTCTCTGAAACAGTCCTTTTGCAGCCCAGTCTCCAACCTCTGATCTCTGCAACAGTCCTTCTGCAGCCCAATCTCGAACGTCTGCTCTCTGCAACAGTCCTTCTGCACCTCAGTCTCCTACCTCTGCTCTCTTTAACAGTCCTTTTGCACTCCATTCTCCAACCTATGCTCTCTGCAACAGTTTTTCTGCACCCCAATCTCCAAACTCTGCTCTCTGCAACCGTACTTATGCACCCCAGTCCTCAAACTCTGCTCTCTGCAACAATTCTTCTGGTCCCCAGTCTCCAACTTCTACTCTCTGAAAGAGTTGTTCTGCACCACAGTCTCCAACCTCTACTCTCTGTAAGATTCATCTGCACTCCAGTTCCAAATTCTGCTCTTTGTAACATTCCTTCTCCAAACCAGTCTTTAACCTCTGCTTTCTGCAAGTGTCCTGCAGCACCCCAGTCTCCAACCTCTGTCCTCTGCAACATTCCTTCTGCTCCCCAGTCTCCAACATCTGCTCTCTGTAACAGTCCTTCAGCAACCCAGTCTCCAAACTTTGCTTTCTGTATCAGTCCTTCTGAATACCAGTCTCAAAACTCTGCTCTGTGTGTCTATCCTTCTGCACCTCAGTCTTATCCTGTGCTCTCTGTAACTTTCTTTCTACAACCTAGTCTCCAACCTGTGCTCTCTGTAACAGTTTTTCTATACCGCAGTCTCCAACCTCTGCTCTCTGTAACAGTCCTTCTGCACCTCAGTCTGACACTTCTCCTCTCTGCATGGTCTTTCTGCACCTCAGTGTCCAACCACTGCTCTCTGTAACAGTCCACCTGCACCTCAGTCTCCAACCTCTGTTCTTTGTAAGATCCTTCAGGAACCCAGTCTCCAAACTCTCTTCTCCATAACTGTCCTTCTACACTCCAGTCTCCAAACTCTCCTCTCTGTAACAGTCCATCTGCACCTCAGTCTCCAACTTCTGCTCTCTGTAAGTTTCTTCTGCACTCCAGTTTCCAAACTCTGCTCTCTATAACATTCCTTTTCCACCCCATTCTCCAAAATCTTTTCTCTGTATCTATCCTTCTGCACCTCAGTCTCCAACCTATGCTCTATATAAGAGTCCTTATGCACCCAAGTCTCCAACCTCTGCTCTAGGTAACAGTCCTATACCGCAGTCTCCAAACTCTGCTTTTTGTAACGGTCCTTCTATAACTTAATTTTAAAACTCTGCTTCCTGTAACAGTTTTTCTGAACCTGAGTCTCCAAACTCTTCTCTCTGTAACCGTCCTTCTACACCCCAGTCTCCAACCACTGCTCTCTGTAAATGTCCACCTGTACCTCAGTCTTAAACCTCTGCTCACCACGATTCTTCTCCACCCCAGTCTCCAAACACTGCTCTCTGTTGCAGTCCACCTGCAGCTCAGTCTCCAACCACTGCTCTCTGTAACATCCTTCAGCAACCCAGTCTCCATACACTGCTCTCTATAACAGTACTTCTGCACCCCAGTCTTTAACCTCTCCTCTCTGTAACAGGCCTTCGGCACGCCAGTCTCCAAAGTCTGCTCTATGCAACGATCATTCTGCACGCCTGTCTCCAACCTCTGCTCTCTACAATGATTCAACTAAACCCGAGTCTTCAATCTCTCATCTCTGAAACAGTCCTTCTGCACCTCAGTCTCCAATTTCTGCCTTCTGTAATAGGCCTTCTGCACCCCAGTCTCCAAACGCTGCTCTATGTAACAGTCCTTCCGCACCTCAGTCTCCAACCCCTGCTCTCTGTAACAATCCTTTCGCAACCCAGTCTCTAAAATCTGCTCTCTGCAACAGTCTTTCTGCACCCCTGTCTCCAAACTCTGCTCTCTGCAACGAACCTTCTGGACCCTAGTCTCCAACGTCTGCTCTCTGCAACATTTCTTCAGCAATACAGTCTCCAACATCTGCTCTCTGTACGATCCTTCTGCACTCCAGTTTTCAAACTCTGCTCTCTGTAAAATTTCTTCTTCAGCCCAGTCTCAAACCTCTGTCCTCTGCAACAGTCTTTCTGCTCCCCAGTCTCTGAGATCTGCTCTCTGTAACAGACCTTATGTACCGCAGTTTCCAACCTCTGTTCTCTGTAAAGGTTTTTCTGCAACCCAGTCTCAAACCTCTGCTTTTTGAATCAGTCCTTCTGAACCCCAGTCTCCAACCTCTGGTCTTTGTATTTATCCTTCTGCACCTCAGTCTTCAACCTGTGCTTTCTGTAACAGTCCTTCTGCAAGTCAGTCTCTAAACTCTGCTCTCTGTAACGGACCTTCTACACCTCAGTCTCCAACCTCTGCTCTCTGTAACAGTACTTCTGCACCTCAGTCTGAATCCTCTGCTCTCCACGATTCTTCTGCACCCCATTCTCCAACTACTGCTCTCTGTAACAGTCCACGTGCACCTCAGTCTCCAACATGTGCTCTCTGTAAGTTCCTTCAGCAAACCAGTCTCCAAACTCTGATCTCTATAACAGTCCTTCTGCACCCCAGTCTCCAACCTCACCTCTCTGTAGCAGGCCTTCTGCACCCCAGTCTCCAAACTCTGCTCTCTGCAACGATCCTTCTGCATCCCAGTCTCCAACTTCTGCTCTCTGCAATGATCCTACAGCACCCCAGTCTCCAACCTCTGATCGCTGCAACAGTCCTTCTGCACCTCAGTCTCCAACTTCTGCTCTCTGTAAGATCCTTCTGCATCCCTGTCTCCAAGATCTGCTATTTGCAACGATCCTTCTGCACCCCAATCTCCAACCTCTGTTCTATGTAACAGGACTTCTGCACCTCAGTCTCCAACCTCTGCTCTCTGCAACAGTCCTTATGCACCCCAGTCTCTAAATTCTGCTCTCTGTAATAGTCCTTCTGTACTGCATTCTCCAACCTCTACTCTCTGTAACGTTCTTTCTGCACCCGATACAAGAGTCTCTGTTTTCTGTATTAGTCCTTGTGCACCCCAGTCTCTAACTTAAGCTCTAAGTGTCCTTCTGCAACTTATTCTCCAACCTCTGCTCTCTGCAACAGTCCTTCTGCACCCCAGTCTGCAACCTCTGCTCTCTTCAACAGTCCTTCTGCACTTCAGTCTCCAACCTCTGCTCTCTGCAACAGTCCTTCTGCACCCCAGTCTCCAAACTCTGCTCTCTGTAACAATCCTTCTGCACCACAGTCTGCAAACTCTGCTCTCTGCAACGGTTCTTCTGAACCTCAGTCTCCAACCTATACTCTCTGTAACAGTACTTCTTCACTTCAGTCTCAAACCTCTGCTCTCTGTGGGATCTTTTGCCAACCCAGTCTCCCAACTCTGCTCTCTGTAACAATCCTTCTGCACACCAGTCTTCAATCTCTTCTCTCTGTAACTATCATTCTTTACCCCAGACTCCAAACTCTGCTCTCTGCAACAGTCCTTCTGCACCACAGTCTTAAAACTCTGCTGTCTGAAACGAACCTCCTGCACCTCAGTCTTCTACATCTGCTGTCTGTTAAAATCCTTTGGCACCTAAGTCTCCGACATCTGCTCTCTGTAAGATTTATCTGAAACACAGTCTCCAACATCTGCTCTCTGTAGCAGTCCTTCTGCACCTTAGTCTCCAACCTTTGATCTCTGCAACAGCCTTCTGCATCCCAGTCTGCAAACTCTGCTCTCTGCATGGATCTTTCTCCCCAATCTCCAATGTCTGCTCTCTGCAACAGTCCTTCTGCACCACAGTCTCCAACCTCTGCTCTCTGTAAGATCTTTCTGCACTCCAGTTTCCAAACTCTGCTCTTTCTAACATGTTTTCTCTACCCTAGTCGCCACCCTCGGCTTTCTGCAAGGGTCCTGCGGCAACCCAGTCTCCAAAATCTGTCCTCTGCACTGGTCATTCAGCTCCCCAGACGCCAATATCTGCTCTCTGTAACAGTCCTTCTGTATCGCATTCACCAAACTCTGCTCTCTGTAACGGTCCTTCTGCACCCCAGTCTCCAACCTCTGCTTTCTGTATCAGTCCTTCTGAAACCCAGTCTCTAACCTCTGCTCTCTGTGTCTATCCTTCTTCACCTCAGTCTCAAACCTGTGCTTTCTGTAACAGTACTTCTGAACCCAAGTATCCCACCTCTGCTCTCTGTAACTGTCCTTCTATACCGTAGTCTCCAACCTCTGCTCCCTGTAACGGTCCTTCTGCACCCCAATTTACAATGTCTGCTTTCTGTAACAGTCCTTCTGCACCTCAGTCTGAAACCTCTGCTCTCCATGATCCTTCTGCAAGCCAGTCTCCAACCACTGCTCTCTGTAACAGTCCACCAGCACCTTAGTCTCCAACCTCTGCTATCTGTAAGATCTTTCAGCAACCCAGTCGTCAAATCTGCTCTCTTTACCAGTCCTTCTGCACCACTCTCTCCAACCTCTGCTCTCTGTAACAGTCCTTCTGCACCCCAGTCTCCAACCTCTGCTCTCCGCAACAGTACTTCTGCACCCCAGTCTCCAAACTCTGCTCTCTGCAACAGTCCTTCAGCACCCTAGTTATCAACATCAGCTCTCTTTTACAGTCCTTCTCCACCCCAGTCTCCAAACTCTGCTCTCTGTAACAGTCCTCCTGTACTGCAGAATCCATTCTCTGCTCTCTGCAATTGTCTTTCTGCACCCCAGACTCCAATCTCTCCTTTCTGTATCAGTTTTTCTGCACCCCAGTCTCCACCCTCTGCTCTCTATTACAGTCCTTCTGCACCCCAGTCTCCAAAGTCCGCTATCTGCAACAGTCCTTCTGCACCCCAGTCTCCAAAGTCCGCTATCAGCAACAGTCCTTCTGCACCCCAGTCTCCAACCTTGCTCTCTGTAAAAATCCTTCTGCACCTCAGTCTCCAAATTCTGTACACTGCAACGTTACTTATGCACCTCAGTCTCCAACATGTATTCTCTGTAACAGTCTTTCGGCACCTGATTCGTTAACCTCTGCTCTCTGTAGGATCCTTCTCCAACCCAGTATCCAAACTCTCCTCTCTGTAACAGTCCTTCTGCACACCAGTCTCAAACCTATGCTCTCTGCACCAATCCTTCTTCACCCCAGTCTCCAACCTCTGCTCTCTGCAACAGTCCTTCTACACACAAGTCTCCAACATCTGCTCTCTTCAACAGTCCTTCAGCAACTCAGTCTAAAAACTCTTCTCTCTGCAATGATCTTTCTGCACCTCAGTCTACTACCTCTGCTCTCTGTAAGACCCTCCTGCAACCGAGTCTCCAAACTCTGCTCTCTGTAACAGTCCTTCTGCAGAATATTTTCCAACCTCTGCTCTCTGTAACAGGAATTTTACAACCCAGTCTCTAATCTCTGCTCTCTGTAACAGGCCTTCAGAACCCCAGTCTCCAACCTCTTCTCTCTGCAATGATTTTTCTCCACCCCAGTCTCCAACCTCTGCTCTCGGAAACAGTCACCAAACTCTGCTCTCTGTAAGATCCTTATGAACTCCAGTCTTCAACCTCTTCTCTCTGCAACGATTCTTGTCCATCACAGTCTCCAACATCTGCTCTCTGCAACAGTCCTTTTGCACTCCAGTCTCTAAACTCTGCTCTCTGCAATGATCCATCTGGACCCCAGTCTCCAACTTCTGCACTTTGCAACAGTCCTTCTGCACCACAGTCTCCAACCTCTGCTCTCTATAAGATCTTTCTGCACTCCAGTTTCTATACTCTGCTCTCTGTAAAATTCCTTGTCCACTACAGTCTTCAACTTTTGTCCTCTGCAAGTCCTGCTGCTTCCCAGTCTCCAAGATCTTCTCCCTGTAACAGTCCTTCTATACCATAGTCTCCAACCTCTGCTCCCTGTAATGGTCCTTCTGCACCTCAGTCTGAAACCTCTGCTCTCCACGATTCCTCTGCACGCCAGTCTCCAACCACTGCTCTCTGTAACAGTCCACCAGCACCTTAGTCTCCAACCTCTGCTATCTGTAAGATCCTTCAGCAACCCAGTCTTCAAAATCTGCTCTCTTTACCAGTCCTTCTGCACCGCTCTCTCCAACCTCTGCTCTCTGTAACAGTCCTTCTGCACCCCAGTCTCCAACCTCTGCTCTCTGCAACAGTTCTCCTGCACCCCAGTCTCCAAACTCTGCTCTCTGCAACAGTCCTTCGGCACCCTAGTTATCAACATCAGCTCTCTTTTACAGTCCTTCTCCACCCCAGTCTCCAAACTCTGCTCACTGTAACAGTCCTCCTGTACTGCAGAATCCATCCTCTGCTCACTGTAATGGTCTTTCTGCACCCCAGACTCCAATCTCTGCTTTCTGTATCAGTCCTTCTGCAGCCCAGTCTCCAAAGTCCGCTATCTGCAACAGTCCTTCTGCAACCCAGTCTCCAACCTTTGCTCTCTATAACAATCCTTCTGCACCTCAGTCTCCAAACTCTGTACTCTGCAACGTTACTTATGCACCTCAGTCTCCTACATGTATTCTGTGTAACAGTCTTTCTACACCTGATTCTTTAACCTCTGCTCTCTGCACCGATCCTTCTTCACCCCAGTCTCCAACATCTGCTCTCTGCAACAGTCCTTCTGCACACCAGTCTCTAACATCTGCTCTCTTCAACAGTCCTTCAGCAACTCAGTCTAAAAACTCTTTTCTCTGCAACGATCTTTCTGCACCTCAGTCTACTACCTCTGCTCTCTGTAAGACCCTTCTGCAACCCAGTCTCCAAACTCTGCTCTCTGAAACACTCCTTCTACACCTCAGTCTCCAAACTATGCTTTCTGTAACATTCCTTCTGCACCCCAGTCTCCAACCTCTGCTCTATGCATTGGAACCTCTGCACCCCAGTCTCCAACATTGTTCTCTACAACAGTACTTCTGTACTGCAGACTCCAACCTCTGTTCTCTGTAAGGGTCCTTTTGCAACCCAGTCTGCCACCTCTACTTTCTATATCAGTCCTTCTGCACCACAGTCTTCAAACTCTGCTCTCTGTAACCGTCATTCTACACCTCACTCTGCAACGGCTTCTCTCTGAAACAGTCCTTATTCAACCAGTCTTCAAACTCTGGTCTCTTCACGAGTCCTTCTGCACCCAGTCTCCATCTTCTTCTCTCTGCAACAGTCCTTCTCCACCCCAGTCTCCAACCTCTGCTCTCTTTAACAGTCCTTCTGTACTGCAATCTCCAACCTCTGCTCTTAGTAAGGGTCCTTCTGCACCCCAGTCTCCTAACTCTGCTTTCTGTATCAGTTCTTCTACATCACAGTCTCTAACCTGTGCTCTCTGTAACAGTCTTTCTGCACCTCAGACTCCATCCTCTGCTCTCTGCTACAATCCTTAAGCGCCCCAATCTTTAACCTCTTCTCTCTGCCACAGTCCTTCTGCAGCTCAGTGTCAAAACTCTGCTCTCTGTAAGATTCTTCTGAAACCCAGTCTCCAACCTCTACTTTCTGCAATGGTCCTTCTGTAAACCAGTCTCCAACCTCTGTTCTCTATAAGGGTCCTTCTGCACCCCAGTCTCCAACGTCTGCTCTCTGTAAGAGTCTTTCAGTCTCCAACCTCTGTTCTCTGTAAGGGTCCTTCTGCACCCCAGTCTTAAACCTCAGCTTTCGGTATCAGTACTTCTGCACTACAGTCTCCAAACACTGCTCTCTCCAAAGATCCTTCTGCACCTCAGTCTCAAACCTCTGCTCTCTCTAACAGTCCTTCTGTACCTCATTCTTTAATCTCTTCTCTCTATAAGATTCTTTTGCAACCCAGTCTTCGAACTCTGATCTATGTAACTGTCCTTCTGCACCCCAGTCTCCACGAATGGTTCTGTGTAACAGGCCTTCTTCACCCCAGTCTCCAAACTCTGCTGTATGTAACAGGCCTTTTGCGACCAGTCTCCAAAGTGTTTTCTCTTCAATGATCATTCTCCATCCCAGTCTTCAACCTCTGCTCTCAGCAACAGTCCTATTGCACCCCAGTCTCCAATCTATGCTCCCTGTAAGATCCTTCTGCACACCTGTCTCCAAACTCTGCTCTCTGTAACACTCCTCTGAACACCAGTCTCCAACTTCTGCTCTCTGTAAGGGTCCTTCTGCACCTCAGTCTCCAACTTCTGCTCTCTGCAACACTCCTTCTGCACCCCAGTCTCCTAACTTTGCTCTCTGTAACAGTTTTCCTGCACCTCAGTCTTTAACCTGTGCTCTCTGTAAAAATTTTTCTGCACCCCAGTCTCCAACCTGTGCTCTCAGTAAAAGTCCTTCTGCACCACAGTCTCAAACCTCTGCTCTCTCTATCAATCCTTCTGAACCCCAGTCTCCAAACTCTGCTCTCTGCAATGATTCTACTGCACCCCAGTCTCCAAAGTCTGCTCTCTGTTACAGTCCTTCTGCACCCCAGTCTTCAAACTCTTCTTTCTGTAACCATCTTCTGCATCTCAGTCTCCATCCTCTGCTCTATGCAACAGTTCTTCTTCACCCAACTCTCCAACGTCTGCTCTCTGAAAATGTCCTTCTAAACCCTAGTCTCCAACCTCTGCTCTCTGGAACAGTCTTTCTACACCCAATTCTCCATACTCTGCTCGCTCCAAAAATACTTCTACACCCCAGTCTCAATCCTCTGCTCTCTGCAGGTTTTCTTTTGCAACCCAGTCTCCAGCATCTGCTCTCTGCAACAGTTCTTCTCCACCTCAGTCTCCAAACTCTGCTCTCTGTAACAGTCCTTCTGGACCCCAATCTCCAACATCTACTCTCTGCAACAGTCCTTCTACACCCCAGTCTCCACCCTCTGCTCTCAGCAAAAGTTTTTCTGCACCCCAGTCTCCAACCTCTTCTCTCTGTAACTATCCTTTTTCACCTCAGTCTCCAACCTCTGCTCTTTTCAAGGGTCTTTCTCAGCTCAGTCTCCAACCTCTACACTCTGTAACAGTGCTTCTGAACTCAGTCTCCAAACTCTGCTCTTTGTAAGATCTTTCTGAACCCCAGTCTTTAACATCTGCTCGCTGCAACAGTCCTTGTGCAATCCAGTCTCCAACGTCTGTTCTCTGCAACAGTTCTTCTGTACCTCAGTCTGAAAAATCTGCCCTCTGCAACAATTCCTCTGTACCCAAGTATCCAAACTCTGCTCTCTGTAACAGTCTTTCTGTACCTCTGTCTCCTACCTCTGCTCTCTGTAAGACCAATCTGAAACCCAGTCTGCAAACTCTGCTCTCTGTAACAGTCCTTCTGCACCCCTGTCTCCAACCTCTGCTCTCTCAAACAGGCCTTCTGCACCCAGTCTCCAAGCTCTACTCTCTGCAAAGATCCTTCTGCACCCCAGTCTCCTACCTCTTCTCTCTAAAACAGTCCTTCTGCACCCCAGTCTCCTACCTCTGCTCTCTGTAAAATCATTCTGCACACCAGTCTTCAAAACCTGCTCGCTGTAACAGTCTTTCTGGAACCTATCTCCATATTCTGCTCTCTGCAAGGGTCCTTCTGCACCCCAGTCTCCAACGTCTGCGCTCTGTAACAGTCCTTCTGTACCAGAGTCTCCCACCTCTGCTCTCTGTAACGGTCCTTCTGCCCCCCAGTCTCCAAAATCTGCTTTCTTTGTCAGTCCTTCGGCACCCCAGATTCCAACCTCTGCTCTCTGTAACAGTCCTTCTAAACCTCAGTCTCCAACCACTGCTTTCAGCAAAAGTCTTTCTGAACCCCAGTCGCCTACCTCTGCTCTCTGCAACATTCCTTCTGAACCCAGTATCAAAACTATGCTCTCTGTAATAGTGCGTCTGCACCCAAGTCTCCAACCTCTGCTCTCTGTAATGATCCTACTGCACCCCAGTCTCAAACATCCGCTCTCTGTAACAGTCCTTCTGCACCGCAGTCTCCAAAATTTTTCTTTGTAAGATCGTACTGAAACCCAGTCTCCAACGTCTGCTATCTGTAACTGTTTTTTTGCACCCCAGTCTTTAACCTCTGCTCCATGCAACACTCTTTCTTCACCTCAGTCTCCAAACTCTGCTTTCTGCAACAGTCCTTCTGAACCCAAGTTTCCAACATCTGCTCTTTGCAACATTCTTTCTGCACCCCTGTCTCCAAACTGTGCTCTGTAAAAGCCTTTCTGCACCCCAGTCTCCAAACTCTGCTCTCGGTAACGATCCTTCTGCACCCCAGTCTCAAACCTCTGCTATCTGCAACATTCCTTGTGAACCCCAGTCTCCAACATCTGCTTTGTTCAACAGTTTTTCTGTACCTCAGTCTGAAAACTCCCCGCTCTGTAATCCTCCATCTGCAAATTAATCTCCAACCTATGTTCTCTGCAACAGTCCTTCTGTACCTCAGTCTCCAATCTCTGCTCTATGCAACAGTCCTTCTGCGCACAAGTCTCTAACATCTTCTCTCTTAAACAGTCCTTCTACACCCCAGTCTCCATACTCTGATCGCCCCAACGATCCTTCTGCACCCCAGTCTCCAAACTTTGTTCTCTACATCAGTTCTTCTGCACCCCAGTCTCCAACCTCTGCTCTCCGAAACAGTCCTTCTCTACTACAGTCTCCAACCTCTGTTCTTTTTAAGGGTCCTTATGCACCCCAGTATCCAAGTTCTGCTTTCTGTATCAGTCGTTTTAAATCACAGTCACCAAACTCTTCCCTCTATAACCATCCTTCTGCAACTCAGTCTGCAACCTCTGCTCTCTGCAACAGTCCTTCTGCACCCCAGTCTCCATCATCTGCTCTCTGCAACAGTCCATTTGTACTCCAGTCTCCAACATCTGCTCTCTGCAACAGTCATTATCCACCCAAGTCTCCAAACTTTGCTCTCTGTAACAGTCTTTCTGTATTGCATTCTACAACCTCTGCTCTCTGTAATGGACTATTGCACCCGAGTCTCCAACCTCTGCTTTCAGTGTCAGTCCGTCTGAACCCCAGTCTCCTACCTCTGCTCTGTTTAACTGTCCTTCTGCATTTTAGTCTCAAACCTCTGCTCTCTGCTACAGTCCTTCTGGACCCCAATCTCTAAACTCTACTCTCTGTAACAGTCCTTCTACATCCCAGTCTAAAACCTCTGCTCTCTGCAACAGTCCTTCTGCACCCCAGTCTCCAACATCTGCTCTCTGTAACAATTCTTCTGCACCTCAGTCTCCAACCTCTACTCTCTGCAACGATCCTTCTGTACCCCAGTCTGAAACCTCTGCTAGCTGCAACAGTCCTTATGAACCCCAGTCTCCAACATCTGCTTCCTGCAACAGTTCTTCTGTACCTCAGTCTGAAAACTCTGCTCTCTGCAATAATCCATTTGCACCCCAGTCTCAAAACTCTGTTCTCTGTAACAGTCCTTCTGTAACTCAGTCTTCAATCACTGCTCTCTGCAACAGTCCTTGTACACCAAAGTCTTTATACTCTGATCGCCCCAACAGTCCTTCTGCACCCCAGTCTCCAAACTTTGTTCTCTACATCAGTTCTTCTGCAACCCAGACTCCAACCTCTGCTCTCTGTAACAGTTCTTCTGTACCAGAGTCTCCAACCCCTGTTCTCTGTAAGGGTCCTTATGCACCCCAGTATCCAACTTGTGCTTTCTGTATCCGTCATTTGAACCACAGTATCCAAACACTGCCCTCTGTAACCGTCTTTCTGCAACTCAGTCTGCAACCTCTGCTCTCTGCAACAGTCCTCCTGCATCCCAGTCTCCATTCTCTGTTCTCTGCAACAGTCCTTTTGCACCCCAGTCTCCAACATCTGCTCTCTGCAACAGTCATTCTGCACCCCAGTCTCCAGACTTTGGTCTCTGTAACAGTCCTTCTGTACTTCATTCTCCAACCTCTGCTCTCTGTAAGTGTACTTCTGCACCCAAATTTCCAACATCTGCTTTCCGTGTCAGTCCTTCTGCACCTTAGTCTCCAAACTCTGCTCTCTGCTATAGTCCTTCTGAACCCTAATCTCCAACCTCTACTCTGTGCAGCAGTCCTTGTACATCCCAGTCTAGAACCCCTGCTCTCTGTAACAGTCCATCTGTACTGCATTCTCCAAACTCTGCTCTCGGTAAGGGTACTTTTGCACCCGAGTCTCCAACCTCTGCTTTCTGTATCAGTCCTTCTTCACCCCAGTCTCCAAACTGTGCTCTGTGTAACTGCACTTCTGCACCTTAGTCTCCAACCTCTGCTCCCTGCTACACTCCTTCTGGACCCCAATTTCCAAACTCTACTCTCTGTAACAGTCCTTCTACATCGCAGTCCAAAACCTCTGCTGTCTGCAACAGTCCTTCTGCACGCAAATCTCCAACCTGTACTCTCAGCAACAGTCCTTCTGAACCTCAGTCTCCAAAGTCTGCTCTCTGCAAAATTCCTTCTTCACCCCAGTATCAAACCATTGTTCTCTGTAAAAGTCCGTCTGCACCCCAGTCTCCAACATCTGCTATCTGTAAGGATCCTTTTGCATCTCAGGCTCGAACCTTCGCTCTCTGTAACAGTCCTTCTGCACCTCAGTTTCCAACTCTTTTCTCTGTAAAAACCTTCTGAAACCCAGTCTCCAACTTCTTCTCTCTGTAACAGTCCTTCTGCACCCCAGTCTTTAACCTCTTCTCTCTGCAACATTCCTTCTGCACCTAAGTCTCCATCCTCTGCTTTCTGCAACAGTCCTTCTGCAAACAAATCTCCAACCTCTGCTCTCCGCAAAATTTCTTCTGCACCCAAGTCTCCAAGATGTGCTCTCTGTAAAAGTCCTTCTGCACCTCAGTCTCGAACCTCTGCTCTCTGCAACGATCCTTCTGCACCTCAGTCTCAAACCTCTGCTCTCTGCAATGATCCTTCTGCACCCCAGTCTCAAACCTCTGCTAGCTGCAACAGTCCTTGTGAACCCTAGTCTCCAACATCTGCTTTCTGTAACAGTTCTTCTGTACCTCAGTCTGAAAATTCTGCTCGCTGCAATAATCCACCTGCACCCCAGTCTCCAAACTCTGCTCTCTGTAACAGTCCTTCTGCACCCAAGTCTCCAACATTTGATCTCTGCAACGATCCTTCTGCAGCCAAGTCTCCACCTCTGCTCTCTTCAATGATTCTTCTGCAACTTAGTCTCCAACTTCTGCTCCCTCAACTATTCTTCTGCACCCCAGTCTCCAACCTCTGCTTCCTGTAACTGTTTTTCTGCACCTCAGAATCCAACTTTTGCTCTCTGCAACCGTCCTTCTACACTCCTGTCTCCAACCTCTGCTCTCTGCAATGATCCTTATGCACCCCAGTCTCCAACATCTGCTCTCTTTAACAGTCCTTCTCCAACCCAGTCTACAACCTCTGCTTTCTTCAAAGGTCCTTCTGCAACCCAGACGCCAACATCTGTTCTCTGCATCAGTTCTTCTACTCCCCAGTCTTCAACCTCTGCTCTATGTAACAGTTCTTCTGTACCGCAGTCTCCAACCTCTGTTCTCTGTAACGGTCCTTCTGCACCCCAGTCTCAAACCTCTGCTTTCTGCATAAGTCCTTCTGAATTATGGTTTCCAACCTCTGCTCTCTGTAACAGTCCTTCTGCACCCCAGTCTCAAACCTCTGCTCTGTGCAACAGTTCGTCTGCACCACAGTCTCCAACCTTTTTTCTATGAAAGATCCTTCTGCACCCCAGTCTCCTAACTCTGATCTTCGTAACAGTCCTTCTTCACCCCAGTCTAACACCTGTGCTCACTATAACAATCTTTCTGCATCTCAGTCTCCAACATCTGCTCTCTGCCATGGTCCTTCTGCACCCCATTCTCAAACCTCTGTTGTCTGCAAGAGTCCTTCAGCATGTCAGTCTCAAACCTCTGCTCCCTGCAAAAATCCTTCCTCACCCCAGTCTCCAACCATTGCTCTCGGTAATATTTCTTCTGCACCTCAGTCTCCAACCTCTGCTCTATGTAAGATCCTTCTGCCACCCAGTTTCCAATCTCTGCTCTCTGTAAAAGTTCTTCTGCACCCCAGTCTCCAACCTCGGCTCTGTGCAACAGTTCCTCGGCACCCCACTCTCCAACCTCTGCTCTCGGTAAGATCCTTCTGCACCTCAATCTCCAAACTCTGATCTCTGTATCAGTCCTTTTTAACCCCAGTATCCAACCTCTGCTTCCTGCAACAATCCTTCTTCATGCCAGTCTCCAACTTCAGCTCTCTACAAGAGTTCTTCTGCACCCCAGTCTTTAACATCTACTGTCTGAAACAGTTCTTCTGCATCCTATTCTCCAACCTCTGCACTCTGCATCAGTCCTTCTGTACTGCAGTCTCCAACCTATGCTCTCTGTATGGTTCATTCTGGACCCAAGTCTCCAACCTCTGCTTTCTGTTTCAGTCCTTCTGCACCCAAGTCTCCAACCTCTGCTCTCTGTAACAGTCCTTCTGCATCTCAGTCTTTAACATATGCTCTCTATAACAGTCCTTCTGCACCCCGGTCTCCAAATTCTGCTCTCTGCAACAGTCCTTCTACACTGAAGTCTTCAACCTCTGCTCTGTGTAACAGTCCTTCTGCAATCCAGTTTCCAATCTCTGCTATCTGCAACGATCCTTCTGCATCCCAGTCTCCAACATCTGCTCTCTGCAACCGTCTTTCTGCACCCAAGTCTCCAACCTCTGCTCTCTGCAACGATCCTTTTGCACACCAGTTTACAACCTCTACTCTCTGCAATAATCCTACTGCACCCCAGTCGCCAACCTCTGCTCTCTGTAACAATCCTTCTGCACCGCAGTCTCCAAACTCTGCTTTACATAATATTCTTCTGCAACCCAGTCTCCAAACTCTGCTCCCTGCAACAGCCCTTCTGTACCTAGTCTCCAACCTCTGCTCTCTGTAACAGTCCTTCTGCAACTCAGACTTTAACATCTGCTCTCTATAACAGTCCTTCTGCACCCCAGTCTCCAAACTCTGCTCTCTGTAACAGTCCTTCTACACTACAGTCTTCCACCTCTGCTCTGTGTAGCAGTCCTTCTGCAAACCAGTTTTTAATCTCTGCTCTCTGCAACAATCCTTCTGCATCCTTGTCTCCAACATCTGCTTTCTGCAACCGTCCTTCTGCACCCAAGTCTCCAACATCTGCTCTCTGAAACGAGCATTCTGCACACCAGTCTCCAACTTCTGCACTCTGCAATAATCCTACTGCACCCCAGTCGTCAACCTCTGCTCTCTCTAACAATCCTTCTGCACCACAGTCTTTAAAATCTGCTCTACGTAATATTCTTCTGCAACCCAGTCTCCAAACTCTGCTCTCTGTAACAGCACTTCTGTACCCAGTCTCCAACCTCTACTCTCTTTAACAGCCTTCTGCACACCTGTCTCCAAACTCTGCTCTCTGTATCTGTCCTTCTGCACCCCATTCTCTAAACTCTGCTATTTTTAATAGTCTTTCTGTATCTCAGTCTCCTAACTCTACTCTCTGCAACAGTTCTTCTGCACACCAGTCTCCAACGTCTGGACTCTGAAACAGTTCTTCTCCACTCCAGTGTCCAACCTCTGCTCTCTGTAACAATCCTCCTGAATTGCAGTCTCAAAATTCTGCTGGCTGTAATGGTCCTTCTGAACGTCAGTCCCCAACCTCTGCTTTATGTATCAGTCCTTCGCACCCCAGACTCCAACCTCTGCTATCTGCAACAGTCCTTCTGAACCTCAGTCTCCAAATTCTACTCTCTGCAAAAGTCCTTCTGCACCCATGTCTCAAACACCTGCTCCCTGCAACAGTCCTTCTTCACCCCAGTTTCCAACCTCTGCTATCTGCAACAGTCCTTCTGCACCATAGTCTCCAAACTCTGCTCTCTGCAACAGTCCTTCTACACTCCAGTCTTCAACATATGCTCTCTGCAAACGTCCTTCTGCACCCAAGTCTCCAACCTCTGCTATCTGCAACGATACTTCTGCACACCAATCTACAACCTCTGCTCTCTGCAATAATCCTACTGCACCTCAGTCGCCAACCTCTGCTCTCTGTAACAATTCTTCTTCACCGCAGTCTCCAAACTCTGCTCTACATAATATTCTTCTGTAACCCAGTCTCCAAACTCTGCTCTCTGTAACAGCCCTTCTGTACCCAGTCTCCACACTCTGCTCTCTGTAACAGCTTTCTGCACCACAGTCTACAAACTCTGCTCTCTGCATCAGTCCTTCTGCACCCCAGTCTGCAAACTCTGCTCTCATTAACAGTCTTTCTTCATCTCAGTCTCCTACCTCTACTCTCTGCAACAGTTCTTCTGCACACCAGTCTCCCACGTCTTCACTCTGAAACAGTTCTTCTCCTCTACAGTTTTGAAATGTTTCTCTCTGTAACAGTCCTCTTGTATTGCAGTCTCCAAACACTGCTGTCTGTAATGGTCCTTCTGCACCTCAGTCCCCAACCTCTGCTTTCTGTATCAGTTCTTCTGCACCCCAGTGACCAACCTCTGCTATCTGCAACAGTCTTCTACTCCACAATCTCCGAATTGTACTCTCTGCAAAAGTCCTTCTGCACCCATGTCTCCAACACCTGCTTTCTGCAACAATTCTTCTTCATCACAGTTTCCAACCTCTGCTATCTGCAACAGTCCTTCTGCACACCAGTCTCCAAATTCTGTTCTCTGCAACAGTCCTTCTGCACCCAAGTCTCCAAACTCTGCTCTCTGCAACAGTCCTTCTACACTCCAGTCTTCAACCTCTGCTCTGTTTAACAGTCCTTCTGCACCCCAGTCTCCAACCTCTCCTCTCTGTAACAGTCCTTCTGCACCATATTCTTCAACTTCTGCTCTCTTTTACAGTCTTTATATACCGCAGTCTCCAAACTCTGGTCTCTGTAACGATCCCTCTGCACCCTAATTTCCAACCTTTGCTTTCTGTAACAGTCCTTCTGCACCTCAGTCTCCAACTTCTGCTCTCTGTAAGATCCTACTGCAACCCAGCCTCAAAACTCTGCTCTCTATAACAGTTCTTCTGCAACCCAGTCTCCAACCTCTTCTCTCTGTAACAGGCCTTCTTCAACCCCGTCTTTAAACTCTGCTCTCTGAAATAATCCTTCTGCATGCCACTCTCCAACCTCTGCTCTCTTTAACGGTCCTTCTGCACCCCAAGCTTCGACCTCAGCTTTCTGTATCATAATTCTTCAAACCAATCTTCATCGTCTTCTCTGTGTAACAGTCATTCTGCATCTCAGTCTCCAAACTCTGCTCTCTGCAACAGTCCTTCTGCACCCCAGTCTCCAACCTCTGCTTTATGCAACATTGCTTCTGCACCCCAGGCTTTAACCTCTCTGTAATATTCCTTCTACACCCCAGGCTTTAACCTCTATGTAACAGTCCTTCTGCACCCCAATGTCCCACCTGTGCTCTCTGTAACAATCCTTCTGCAGCCAAGTCTCCACCTCTGCTCTCTGCAATGATTCTTCTGCAACTCCGTCTCCAACTTCTGCTGTCTTCAACAATCCTTCTGCACCTCACTCTTCAAACTCTGCTCTCTGTAACAGTTTTTCTGCACCTCAGTCTCCAACCTCTGCTCTCTGCAACAATCCTTCTGCACCACAGTCTCTAACGTCTCTTCTCCTTAACACTCCTTCTGCACCCCAGTCTCCAACCTTTGTTCTCTGTAAGGTCCTTCTCCACCCCAGTTTTCAAACTCTGCTATCTGTAACATTCTTCTCCAACCTAGTCTCAAAACTCTGCTTTCTTCAACCATCCTGCGGCAACTCAGCCTCCAAACTCTGTTCTCTGAAACAGTCCTTCTGCTCCCCAATTTCCAATCTCTTCATTCTGTACCAGTTCTTCTGTATCGCAGTCTCCAACTTCTGCACTCTGTAATAGTCTTTCTGCACCCTTGTCTCCAACCTCTGCTTTCTGTATCAGTCCTTCTTCACCACAGTCTCCAAACTCTGCTCTCTGTTACAGTCCTTCTGCACCTCAGTCTCCAAACTCTGCTTTCTGTAAGATCCTTCTGCAACCAAGTCTCAAAACTCTGCTCTCCGTAATAGTCCTTCTGCATACCAGTCTCCAACCTCTGCTCTCTGCAATGATTCTTTTTCACCCCAGTCTCCAAACTCTGCTCTCTGCAACAGTCATTCTGAACTCCAGTCTCCAACATCTGCTCTCTGCAACAGACCTTCTGCACCTCAGTCTGAAAACTCTGCTCTCTGCAACGATCCTTGTGCACCCCAGTCTCCAAAGTCTGCTTTCTGTAACAGTCCTATCCAAATGCAGAAGAATGATACCTGAACTATTGCTCGCCCTGCAAAAAATCAACTCATAATGCATTAAAGACCCAGGCACTAGACCAGAAATTATGCAGTTTTTAGGATAAAAGAAAGTCAATACTCCAACATACAGGCAGAGGTAATGACATTCTCAATAGGATGCCAAAGCTCAGGAGATAACACTAAAAGTTAGCTAATAGGATGGCATCAAATTAAGAAGGTTCTGCACAGCAAAGGAGACAATTATAATATGAAGAGAGAACATACAGAAAGAGAGAAAATGTTTATGAGGTGCTCTCCTAAAAGAGGATGAATATTCAGAATATTAATAAAGAACTCAAAAACTTAACATCAAACCCACAATTATTAAATAACCCAATTATCAAATAACCCAATTACCAAATGGGAAACTAAATGAACTAAACAGACACGTCTTAGAAGAAAATATGTGAGTGGCCAACAAATATATGAAAATACTTGCAAGTCAAGACTATCCTGAGATTTCATCTCACTTCAGTGACAAAGGCAACCACCAAGAATACAAACAGAAAAGAGTGTGACAAGGAGAGAATTGGAGAGAAAAGAGCACTCTCACCCTGTTGGTGGGCATGTAAATCAGCACAACCACCATGGAAATCGGGATGGAGGCTCCTCAGGAGTAGCCATGGACCACCCTGCGACCCAGCTCTACCTCTGCTTGGTATTTATCACAGCGGATAGAAGTCATCATACTATAATGACACATACATGCCCATGAACGAGCCGAGGTGACATCAGTGGACGAATGGATAAAGAACATCTGGTATATGCACACTGGAATTTCATTCAGCCATAAAGAAGAACGAAATTATATCATGCTGAAAAATGGATGGATCTTCAGAAGATTAAGGGAAATAAGCAACTCAGAAAGTTAAGGGCCATATGTTTTTCCTCTGTTAAAGCTAGAAGGGGAAAAGGAAGAAAAGTTGGGAAGGGAGTCTCATCATGAAAATTGAAGGAAGATCAGTAGAGTCAAGGCACCAGGGGAGGAGGTGAGGAAAAGGGAAATATTGGAATGATATTGGCCAAAGTTCACTGTTATTTTGTGTGCATGTTCAAATATGTGTCAGCAAATCCCACCATTATGGACCACTACAATGCACAAATGAAGTGTGAAAAGAAGAGTTTCACATTACATGGGACAGGCACTATTCTAGGGGGTGCCCATTTTTGACCATCTAAAAATACCATGATCATTTACCACTGTCAAAAATCTCTACAGATTCGAATATTCTGATCACTGCTCCACCACATGGCCTCTTCTACTTCAGGGTCCCCTTATTCTCACTGAAATCAGGAAGCCCGTTTCAATGATGCCATCTGTTAATGTCTTCCCAGGCTGCCGAGGACAGCAGCTGTGGGTTTCACAAGGATCTGGTGCTGCCTTCTGAACGCATATCCACGAGGCCTTGGCGAAGTCTGGTGCTCCAGGTCCTCCTCCAGATCCAGCTGTGAGGCAAGGGAAGGGGTCACATAACACGCCATCCAACACCTTATTTATTTCTGATCACCATCCTCTCCATTATTCCAGGATCATATTGGTCATTGAACTTAAGCAAACACTGAGTCCAGATTTCAGTCCATCAACCAAAGAGAGTCTAATAGCCACTCCCCGAGGCTCAGGAAAATCCTTGGCCCTAACATTTCTTGTGATTACGTCCCTGTGACTGCATTCAAGATGATCCAGCAATATGTCCTGACTTCTTTGGTCTAGAAGACTCAAACAAATTCTCTTATATATTCTTAAGGCTCCTATTAACAAAATACAGTAAAATATTTACCTTTTATTTTGGTGTGAACCTTATACTCTCCTGGGCTATATTTTATACTCTTACCTGAGGCATTCTAGGATCAGATCCCAACTAAGAGTCTGGTGACAATGTGGGATGATGGATGAGCATCTTAAAGTCAATTGGGCTGGGGATGTGGCTCAAGCAGTAGCGTGCTTGCCTGGCATGCGTACGGCCCGGGTTCGATCCTCAGCACCACATACCAACAAAGATGTTGTGTCCACCGAGAACTAGAAAATGAATATTAAAAATTCTCTCTCTCTCTCTCTCTCTCTCTCTCTCTCTCTCTCTCTCTCTCTCTCTCTCTCCCCCCTCGCCTCTTCTTTTTTTGTTGTTTTCTCTGACAGAAAGTTATATTTTAGGGAAAGAAAAAAAATACACATAAACAAACACATATAATTTAGAATAACAATGAGTTACTGATTCTTAGCAAATGAATATACAAAGTTAAAATTGATCAAATTTGCTGGGTTTTTTTTATAGTAGTCACTATTTTTTTTTATTATTGGTCTTTCAAAACCTTACACAGTTCTTAATACATCATATTTCACAGTTTGATTCAAGGGGTTATTAACTCCCAACTTTACCCCATATACAGATTGCTGTATCACATCAGTTACACTTCCATTGATTGACATATTACCTTTCTAGTGTCTGAAGTATTCTGCTGTCTGTCCTATTCTCTACTATCCCCCCTCCCCTCCTCTCCCCTCCTTTTTTCTCTCTCTACCCCTTCTACTGTAAATCATTTTTTCCATTTATATTATCTTGTCTTACCCCTCCTTTCCTCTTATATATCATTTTGTATAACCCTGAGGATCACCTTCCATTTCCATGCGATTTCCCTTCTCACTCCCTTTCCCTCCCACATCTCATCCCTGTTTAATGTAAATCTTCTTCTCAAGCTCTTTGTCCCTACCCTGTCCTTGTTTACTCCCCTTATATCAAAGGGGTCATTTGGTATTTGTTTTTTAAAGATTGACTGGCTTCACTTAGCATAATCTGCTCTAATGCCATCCATTTCCCTCCAAATTCTATGATTTTGTTATTTTTTAATTCAGAGTAATACTCCATTGTGTATAAATGCCACATTTTTTTATCCATTCATCTATTGAATGGCATCTAGGCTGATTCCATAATCTTGCTATAGTGAATTGTGCTGCTATGAACATCGATGTAGCAGTGTCCCTGTAGCATGCTCTTTTAGGTCTTTAGGAAATAAACCAAGAAGGGGAATAGCTGGGTCAAATAGTGGTTCCATTCCCAGCTTTCCAAGAAATCTCCATAATGCTTTCCAAATTGGCTGCACCAATTTGCAGTCCCACCAGCCATGAACAAGAGAGCCCTTTTCCCCGCATCCTCTCCAGCACTTATTGTTGTTTGACTTCCTAATGGCTGCCAATCTAACTGGAGTGAGATGGTATCTTAGGGTAGTTTTGATTTGCATTTCTCTGATTGCTAGGGATAGTGAGCATTTTTTCATGTACTTATTGATTGATTGTATGTCCTCCTCTGAGAGGTGTCTGTTCAGGTCCTTAGCCCATTTATTGATTGAGTTATTTGTTATCTTATTGTGTAATTTTTTGAGTTCTCTGTATATTCTGGTTATTAGGGCTCTATCTGAAGTGTGTGGATTAAAGATTTGTTCCCAGGATGTAGGCTCCCTGTTTATCTCTCTTATTGTTTCTTTTGCTGAGAAAAAACTTTTTAGTTTGAGTAAGTCCCATTTGTTGATTCTAGTTGTTAACTCTTGCGCTATGGGTGTCCTATTGAGGAATTTCCCCCTCCTCTCTTCCCTTCTCTTCTCTCCTCTCCTCTCTCACTCTCTCTTAAAAAAAAAAGACAACTGCCCAGGTAGAGTCACAATAGGGTCTTCAATTTAGGGAAAGCTAGTCTCCTCGGGGGAGGAGGGGCTGCTTCTGACAGCAAAGAGGTTTAATGGAGATTTCAGGTTTCAAGGCTCTGAGATTTGTCTAATTCCACTGGTATTTTGCCATTCTAATTAACAGGATCTCATCATTCCCCCATTAATGTCCTAATTGACATAAGAGAGACCTGGAGAATTTGTGGATTTATAATTTTCTTTGTACTTCTGCAATTTGGAGAATTGGATGTTTTATTCTGATATTAACCTGTATCAGTTTCCAGAGACAAAATATTTCTGATGATCTTAACCTGACTTGAAGGAGGAATAAAATGCTTGAACCTATCATTTTCTTTCTGTAAGTCTCCCACTCCAGTCAGTAACAGCAGTCTGTAGACATGTTGTAATGTTCATTCCCACCCTGAAGGTCGATGGTGTTATTCCAAAGCTCAGTTTTCCATAGACATTTGATTTCAGGCCATGATAACTTAAAGTCTCTGTTGGGTCATTGCACACCAGGAATTATCAGGTCTCCTTTCCCATGGGCTGTGACATCATCAACATATTCAATTCTCTCAGGTCAGACATCCAACCTACCTCCTCAGATCTGTTATCTAGAACCATCGCTTATGTAAACCACTATTGTGGTCAGTGCCACCATGGTCAGATAGAGATGAAGAACGACTCTTGATGTCTTAGGGTAGAAAAAGTTGACACAGAAAAAAAGTTAAAAAATGGTTGGGAGATCTGGAAGATAAAAGGAAAATAGGACAGGTGACACCAGCCCATATATGGAAACCCTAACATCCCTGGAAAGAGACGCTAATTCCAAGCTACTGTGACCCACATTCAGGAACAGCTGTCTAGGAGCATGCACACACAGCTCCTGGCACCAAGGAGATTAGTTCCTGTCTCTACAGGGCTGTTTTGCTGCTGCTGTTATGGGATCAAAAAAACCCGCTTTCTTCCTTTCCTTTCTTCCTCTCCACCTAGTGTTTGGCTGATCTTGAAAGAAACTCCGAAAATAGAGGCCTTCAAGCAGGGGAGTGTGGGAAACGAGGTTCTCGTACTTTGTGTCCCTCTGGTGTGGGAAGAACACAGAAGGACAGAGATGGTGCTGAACACCCACACAAGGTGTCCGACACACTTGAACCTGAAAGTGGGAAAAGGGTGTTTGTGAAAAGAGAGGAGAGAAAGGAGTCTCAGAGATTTTAAAAGCGGGAGTTGGAATTGAAGCTCCAGATACAGACTCTCTAACCAGGTGCCTACAAGTCCCTGGGAGGCATCTTTTTCAGATAACTGCATACTCCAGTTTAAAGATTGGTCTAGACTTTGATCATGCAAAGGGATGGACACCCTCCAGCCAGCTTCCCCAGGGCACTCTGGACCTCGTTGCTTCTCAGGCTGTGAATGATGGGGCTCACCAGGGGGCTCACCACACAGAAGAGCACAGAGACCAGGGTGTCCTTTTCCAGACTTCTCTGGGCCTGTCATAGTGGAAGTTGGCTGTTCCATAAAAGACCACCAAGACAGTGAGGGGGGACGCACAGGTGGAGAAGGCCTTCCTCCTGCCCTGGGCAGAGGGAATCCCCAGGATGGCCGCCATGATGAGTGCATAGGAGCCTGCAGTGAAGAGGCAGGGGCTCAGGCCCATGGTGGCACTGACAACGTGGAGCCCAGAATCGTTGACAGAGGTTTCTGAGCAGGAGAGCTTCAGGAGCAATGGGGTGTCACAGAGAAAGTGGCTGAACTGGTGGGGCCCACACAGAGTGAGTGTGATGGCCAGCACCGTGTGTGTGACCAAATTCACCAGCCCACACAGCAAGGACCCAGTCACCAGTCCAACACAGACCTTCACACTCATGATGACTGGGTACTGAGGAGGATGGCAGATGGCCACACAGCAGTCATACTGGCCACACAGCCAGTAAGAAGCCTTCTCTGCCAGCAAATGTCACCAAGAAGAAGATATGGGAAAGGCAGCCCTCATAAGAAATGGCCTTTTTCTCCCAGAAGAAGTTCACCAGCAGTACTGGGAGGGTGGTGGATGTTTAGCAGACGTCCAAGAAGATCAAATTGCTGAGGAAAAAGTACATTGGAGTGTGGAGAGCAGGACTGACCCTGGTGGCCACTATTATGAGCATGTTCCCCAGGAGAGTGGTCAGGTAAATGACCAGAAAGAGCAGAAAGAACCAGTCCTGTAGGTTGGAGTGGTTGGAAAATCCCAAAAAGATGAATTCAGTTACAAATGATTGATTACTCATTTCCAATGGTATCATAGCTACAAAACAGAGAAACAGAGACCATGACGAGAATGGACTGAGAGCACCCCAAACAGGCTTGTTTATCTGCAGCAACATGGCAAATAATATTGTATACAGAGATGCCTGGACTCTGGATAGAGACGTATAGGAGTGACTTTAGAGAGAGCATAACTTCTCACAGATCTTGCATGGGTGCTCTTTTGTAAGAAAAAATGGAGACTTGGTCAAAATGCACAACCAGCTATCAACCCCTGTGTCTCATTGAATCTGCAGTATCTCCCTCCTAACACTGTGCTTCACTGTGATGAATTCTTTTTTGTATGTCTGTTATTTCAAGTAATAAGTTTTCATTGTGGAAAAATGAAGAAAATGCAGAAAGTTATTCAGAAGAATAGAACAGGTCACAGAATCAAAGCTGTCTTTGCATTCATCCCATTCTACCTCTATCTATCTTTAAAATATCCAAAGCAAAATTTCCCAATATTGTTGTACTCTATTTAGTTGTTTGCCTTGTAGTCTTAATTTCCTAACATGAAATGAAGTTAATATCTCCCTTTTTATTGAACATAGAAACCTTCCATTCCATTTACTATCATAAATATTGGAATAGAAGCTTTCATACATATGTATCTGTGATCATCTCTGATTATTTCTTAAAAGTAAAATTATAAGTCACCTGCTTTTAAATACATTGATCTATTTTTTCAGTAGAAACTTATATTTTTTTAAGTTTTATAAGATACAAGAAATTTTGACAAATGATATATACTTAGGTATTTTTCTTCTTTTGTATTATAAGATTTATGTCACCAATATTACATTTCCTGAAAAAAAATATGATTGATACAATTACTTTTTTCTATCATGTTACCCATGCTAATCCGTGATCCATTGTTTTGAACTAAAATTTCTGTTTCTTTTTCAATCTTAAATGAAAAATATTATAGTAAAACAGTAGGTTCTTGGTTCAGATAGATGTGGATTGAAATCCATCTGTTGTTTACTAGATGTTGTTTGTAAAAAAAGTCAGCACATCTCTATTCCTCAGTTTGTTCCTTGCTTAGGATATTAATGATGTCTATTTCACAACTGCTGAAAAAAGTTTTGAGATAATATATGCTATGTGTCTGGCACATTACATTTACTCAATGCCTTTTATCAAGTTAGAAAATGTCTATGCATTTTTTACTAGTAGTTTTTTTTTGTTTGTTTTTTTGGTGTATGTGTGCTGGGTTTTGTATTCAGAGCCTTATGCATACTAAGCATGCACTCTACCACTGGACTTTGCCCCTTGTTTCATTTAGTTATAGTTTTTATCATAAATAGATATTGAATTTTCTTATTTTCTCTGCATCTATTGAAATTATATATATTTTTTCTTATTTAGTCTGTTACTATGGAAATTCGGTTGATTGAATTTTTGAATATTGAACCAGCCTTGCATTCTGGGATTGATCTCAATTAACTGTAATGTTATCCTTATTTTATATGGCTGAGTTCAATTTGTTAATATTGTTCCCTGCTTGGTTTTGTGTATTCTATTTTCGCTGTTCTCCAGAGATAATCTATTTCTTTAAGAATTCTCAGCTGTATTCTACTGTTATTTTCAATCAATGCATGTTAGTGGACTAGTGGGAAACAGAGAAGGGATTTCTGATGTTTCCAGGAAGCCCTGCCTTAGGTACTGTAAACTCAGTCACAGGGATATGGCCTTCACAGTGACCCACTTTCTAGCAATATGGCTGAGCCTAGTTCTTATTCCTCCCAACGTTAGACATTTCGGCCTGTTCCTTTCCATAGCTGCAAAAGTTTTCCATTGAGTGTACTAATGTAACAGTTTCTGTTACTCTTGCCCCTGAAGATTACAGCTTTTGTTCTATGCAAAAAATCAGGAAGTGGGTCTGGGAGGAGTTTTGGCTGCTGTTGCTGCTCTTTGTCCCTCCACCTATCCAAGAAATGATACCGTTAAAGACACTTTCTCAGAATACTTCCCTATCTTCCTGGGAGCATTTGGTGGAATCCATGGAGAAAAAGAAAAAAATACAAACATCTTATGTCTATAGCCCTCTGGGTCCTTATGCTCTTAAACCAGTCTATACTTAGTCTTTAGCAATCTATTAACTATTTTTTATTTGAGTTTTTTTTTATAAATAAACTCCAATGTATCTAATGGGTTCTCCCATAGTTAAAAAATGCCTGGATTATTTTGGTTGCTTATCTCTCCCCAGACTTTAGTTAGTTGTTTGCCTTATAATCTTCATCCCTAATAAATTCAAGAAAAGTCATTAATTTGCATTTTCTTCTGCTCTTTTTGGTTATTATAATGATGAAAACAACATGCTTTCTAGCTATTTCAATAGATACTCAAGGTGAAATTTGAAGTCTATACACTTACTTTTCAAAAATATTCAGTAATTTCTAATTTAGTTAAATATGAGTTATTCTATTGAAAACAGTCCCATTCCTAGCATATTTCCAAAAAAATTAATGCACAGTTCACAAAAATTCTTGTGTAAAAATTCATAATACCTCAAACAAATATTATGCCTTCAGCAGAAGGACAGAAGACAAATCACGGTTTATCATGCAGTGGAATAATTCAGTTACTTTAGAAACACAAATACTGGAAAATTAATAACATTGACAAATGTAAAAAAAAATTTCTGAGTGAAAGAAGCCAGATACAAAATATATACTGTATGTTTCCTTTAAATAAAGTTCAAAAATTAGCAAAACAGCTATAATAGTCAAGTAATAATGGTGTTCTTTTTTTTTTTTTTTGGAGCTCAGGGGTGATATTAGTTGAAGCATGAAGGAATTTTCTAAAGTGATGGAAATGTTTTGTATCCTGATTTTTGTTAGTCCATATATATGTAAAATATTATAAACCTGTACACTTTAGATATGTGCATTCTTTGAGTACAAATTATAGTTCAATTTTTTTAAAATAACCTTATTTTAAAAATAAGTAATTAATGGGGAAGAGTGGTACCTGCCTGTAACCCCAGGTACTTGGGAGACTAAGGCAGGAGGATCATAAATTTGAAACTCTGCAAGGCCCCCCACCCCAAATAACTGAAAAGGCTGGGGATATAGCTACATGGTAGAGTGCCACTGGGTTCAATCCCCAGTACTGCAGTAAGTAAGTAAGTAAGTAAGTAAGTAAGTAAGTAAGTAAATTGATAAATAGAAGTGAAAGCATTTTTTGAAGATGATTTTTAACTCAGATTGGTTGGAACTACATCTAAATATTTTTATAGGTCTCTAAGAGGTTAAGTATTTTCTCCCAATTTTGCATTTCTGTACTTTTTTTTTTTACCACAGTGATAGTCCAGGACATATCACATTTTACAAGTGACATTTGTTGTTTCCTGATCACGATCTGTTTGAAGCAGTGAATGTGATTGGTGGGTGCATTCGGTCTGTATTACAGATACAAAGCCTTGCTCACCATGATGGATGGGCGTGTGCATGTGTGTGTGTATGTGTGTGTGTGTGTGTGTGTGTGTGTGTGTGTGTGTGTGTGTGTGTTATTGGTTGTGGGATTGATCTTGACTGAGAACACTGTCTTATAGTTAGTGGGATGGCAAGTTGGCATCTCAGGCAACATTGATGGCAGAAATCTCAAAGAATATAGCAGGAATCTGTCATCTAAGGCTCAGCAAGCTCAGAACACTTGGTTATCCTAATTGCTATAAATGGAAAGACCCTCACTATTGAGCTTCTCTGAGAGCTGCATCACACTGTGGCAGGAGGAGGGAGCCCATTTCCATAGAGATTTACCCTGTTTCTATGGAGACTCCAGCTAGGCTCAAGGGGCTGGTGGGATAGTACCAGTGGATGCTGCCAAGCCCTGGGTCATTCTGAGGAGCCTGCTACTTCAAGGGAGGTGGCAGGGTATCAGCCTATGGGGCCGGGACTCAGTGAAGTTGTTTCAGTCCTGATTTTTAAGCAAGGTACTTGGCAATAGAAACCTCGGAAAACGTCCCACCCCCCACCAAGCCATGGGTGAGAGAGCCCAGGTGTGTCTCTGGAAGCCAGGATTGGGTATGAGAATGGACATCAATGATTGCAGAGTATCAACAATAGGGGCCCATTAATCTCTTTCAGGTGAGTGCAGATTGAAAACAGGGACATCTGGAGGGAGATAGACTGGGTTTTAGAAAATCATCAGATCTCTAGGTCTAGAAAACGCAGATAGACCCACTCATGGAACCTGGTTCCCCAGGTTTTAGACACACCTGTTTAGTTCAAAAGAGTGATCTGAGTGCTAAAACAAGATCAAAATGAAGTGGTCTGTATCTGAAGACGTGCTTTTGTGAAGGTGGGAGAAAATCTCTGAAGACCTCATGGAGAAGGATATGGAGAACTTTAAAGTCCTAGTTGAAGAGGACACGATATAGACAACAAATCAGTTTGGGCAGGCTGGCTAGCTGGTAGGATCACTCAGGAAAACAGGAATATGTGAGGAATAGCAGATGTAGAGGAGGCTTTGGTGGATTTGATTTGAGTAATGTTGAATGTGAGTTATCTGTGGGATAATCACGTGGAAATGCCCTTCACCAACAGCCTAGAACTGCAGGTGTGGATTTGGGAGTCATTGTCTTTAAGGCAACTGTTACAGCAAAGGGTTAATATGAAATCCCCCAGGAGAATAGAGAAAGTAGAGAAGGAAATAGAGAAAGTAGGGATTCTTGTGATACTTGGTGTTCACGAAAACTGTAGTAAATGTTTATCCAGAAATGACTAAAAACACCACACTATCTAGTTCAGTTGTAGGTATCGCTTTCTCTAAATAATTTCCCAAAACAAGAGGTTACCTTATTAGCATTGATTTACAATAAATCAACTTGGAAATGGAGCTGGAAGCTACATGTACTTGACATTTCTTATGTTCTCTGTTTTCTCTATCAACTACCTGGATGAACTTCAAGTCATTTAGAAATCAGTGACATGTACTTTCTTTTAACTTTACATATCAAAAAGATCAATATGACAATCTCTTTTATAGGTAGATATCTAGATGTTTTCAGAAAAAGAAATAAAATTCCACATTGAAGGCAGTTCCAGCAGATTTTACTATGGGAAATTGGTACATCATCTGTGGATGTGTAAAAGAGAAAACTAAACGTAAATGTTCAGGGATTTAAAAATACAATCTCTGAAGTTGTGCATACTGCTATTGTAAAGGTCTTAAATATAAAGGTCAGTTCAGGAGGGACAATTTCATGGGGCATTAAAAAATCTCCCAATGTATGTTTATATAATTTTATATACATACAAGTTTTTCCTTTGTGTTACTGGCTAATTTTTTTAGGTAACGGGTGTGGGGTAGGGTGAAGGACGATACCCAAACTATTTTCCTTATCCTCTATGTTCTTTATTAATATAGGGCATTAGTTTGAATCATCATCATTGTCACCATTAGAATCCATTATGAACAATCATAACTCATGAATGACACTTTGTGACACAATATGTACTTGCTCCTTAGAATTTATATAATGCAGCATAGGAATTAGATCAACTTAATAGTAAACCCTCTGCTCTGCAATAATAATAACCATAATCATCATAATCATCTAGGGCATATTTCATAGAAAAATAATTTGAGTGTGAGTCTTCTTAGATTGCTTCAATACATATAAATGCCTGACTTTAAAAACCTTGTTTAATGTAGTTTAAAAGTGCCATGTTTTCTGTAAAAATTAGATTGAATTTCGGATATTCCATTATATCAAAACTCAGTGAATTTCTTTGAAAAGATGAATTTTTACATACCTGAATCCAATCAGGATTTTTCAAATTGAGTAACGAATAGAGACACACATTAGATAAAAATAGCTAACACTTATTAAATGCCTATAAGACTTTTACTTGCATTAACTTATTTGGTTTACAAAACAAGCTATAAGACAACCTATTATCCCCATTTTACAGAAAAAAGAATTGAAATTAATGCACAATATATTATTGCAAGTAGGGAAACATCAATGAATCCCTTTAATTTGCATAATGTACATTAATTTGTACATTTAATATGTATTAACAATTATGATTTAAGAAACAAAAAAATTGACTCATAAAATTTATCATGTAATAACTATTATTTGTAGTGATACTTTGTTACCTGATGATAATACATTACATTAGTAAACTGTCTTATTATCTTCAATGACCAGACATTCTTGTGTTTGGTTCTAATAATTCATTGCACATGATTAATAGGCCAACACAGCTTTCATTAAAATTCCAAATCTCAGGGCCTTAAGAAGTTTAAAGTATTTAAATTTCAATAGACAGTCGGTGCTTCAGTTAAGCACAACTAATTTTAAAATCTAAATATAAACAAAATAAAATAAATAAGTCTAGAGTCTTAAAAGAAGAATTTTTTTTCTTAGGCAATAAATGAAATGTTTTCCTGACTAAACTTAGGGATTCATTTCCTCAAACGAAAAAAAAAATGGGCATGACCAAAACTAGGAAGAATGGTGTGATCAAGAAAACCCTTATGCACATCAGGGAAACAATGATTCCTATTTGATCTCAATAGCACAAGCAATGATTAAAATTTTTAAATCCAATTTTCATGTTCCCCACTAAATTGCTTAAAACACACACACACACACACACACACACACACACACACACACACACAGTACAACGTCAATTTATTCAGAAAAATATCTGAATGATTTCAGGTGCTTGTGGCAATGTGAATTTATTACTGTTAAATCTATGAGCTATCTGGCCTGGCCCAGAGTTGTCCTCATATCCTTCCATGTGGTGTGGGTGCTTGGAGCCGAGGGAAAGATCAGAGGTCATTGTGCAGAACAGTCGGCCTCAGTCAGTGAGTTCCAAGTGTTCCCAGTGATGCTGGTCCAAGGACACACTTTGAGGGAGGCTGGGCTCTTTCACCTAACATGCAGGGATGCCCTTACCCCTAACTGGTAGGTTTAAAATCTTAACAAATTCACCAGGAAAAAGCCTCCCTCCTGTCTTGGAGATTCAGCACTCAATTCAGCATTTAACTTCTCTTTCAGTTCTGTTTTTTGGGGGCCGGGGTGTAGGGGGGCAGTTACTGGAGATTGAACTCAGGGGCTTGACCACTGAGCCACATCCCCAGGACTATTTTATACTTTATTTAGAGACAGGGTCTCACTGAGTTTCTTGGTGCCTTGTTTTTCCTGAGGCTGTCTTCGAACTCACTATCCTCCTGCCTCAGCCTCCTGAGCTGCTGGGTTACAGTCCTGCACCTCTGTGCCAGCTCTTTCAGTTCTTTTTATTTCACCTGTGCTTCTTCTAGCATAAAGGGGAAAGGGAAGACAAATTATTAGCTCTTATGATATGTCAGAGCATTCTAGTTATAAAATTCTTCAAAATATAAAATTCTCTTTTCCATTTAGGATTTTAAAATTTCTTTTCTTGGTAGTGGTTAGTTTCAATTCAAACCGATTTTGTTCCTATAGAGGGTCTAATTTAGTCCTAAGCCAGATCTACTAGGAAACTCAAAGAGGATAAGATCTGATCCCTGTCCTGCTGCACCCCTCCCCTGACTCAGGCAATGGCAAGGCCCTACTGAGGTGGATGGCACAAGGCGTCCATCCTCTAGAGGAGCGCAGTATGTTTCTGGGAATGGGCTGATTTGTTTTTGTATTCTTTTAATAAGTATAGTTTTGATTTCTCATAAGACCATTAAGTATAAAGAAAAATCATGACTTTCCCAATTAATGCAACTACTTCTAAAGCATAGATCTGTTTGCTCTAAATGCAATGATTCAGCTGTGGAGTGTAAATTGTTAATGTCTAAAAAAAAACTCCCTATATTGCTGTCAAGGAAGTTTTTGAGAAATTAAATTAAAATCTAGAGAAAGAAAATTAATGTTAAGAAGAGAGATTAGTGCTTAGTACTGGGCAACATCTTCTAGTTCCAGTGCACAATGGTTTGTGCTCTTACTTTTGTTTGATTAGAAGTAATAACAAATCAACTACTTGCCATAACCATGGCACCGGTTCCAGTCAGTAAGTCAAGAAAGAATAGTCAAGGTATAGGCCAATAGTTTGGAACATTTGTAACTATTATTAAAAGTTAACTAAGCAGAAACAGCTCAAAGCAAAACTCAAACTGAAAGTACAAATGCTTGCTTATGCATAAGCCAAGATACATTCTTCTATCCTAATTGTAGCTATGTAATATTTTGTTTTGTTTGAAAATGATTCCTGTTTTGTAACCACAAAGTAATGTAAGTCTGCCAAAATAAAAAGTATATATGATCAACTTCACAAGTAAAGATTGGGATCAACACCTTCACTTTGGTGTCTGTGTTGTTTCTCCACCCCCTCTTTCGCCCACTCCTCACCATCCTTTCGTCTCCTGAGACACCCTGTTTGAGCTGGTCTCCGACACTTTCCTTCAACCAACTTACAATCTAATGGAAGATGAACTCAATATGTGCAGGAAACTTGGTAACAATTCTATGTAATCTACAAATTATCATTATTTTCCCTTAGTGTTTGCTTGGGCAGCTCTGGGAATGGAGCACTTAATACTTGTCAAAGCCCCTCATTCCATCTTGAAAATGCGCTCCTCCAGGTCCTAGTTGGGCCTCTCAATTGTGTTCTAAACACTAGGGCAACACCTTGTGTAAATGTGCACTCAGTAAAGGTTTGAAGAATGAAGAAGGTCTGTCAAGTACATCCATGGAGCAGAGTTTTTAAAAGATTCTTTAAAGACGGTACTGTGTGGGACCTAAAAGATCTAACAGAGACTTGACAGAGGCGAGAGGACATTTCTGTTCAGTGGTTCTGGTGCAGATATCTTGCTGAGAAAAATAAAGCCTCTGTGGGCATAAGTGAGGCAGCATAGCCCAGCAGCTTCTGAGGAACTCAGTGTCTCCTGTCTCGTAAACATATCCCTTATGGAGACCATCGGCTCAGTTCCCACAGAACAAGCAGCTCTGCATCTTTCTTTCCAAATCAGTCATCTCAAAGTCAGGTGACCGAGAATGAAGTCACTTATGAGTGACCCCAAAATATAATATTTCTAAAGGAGGGGAGTTGTGTATGAAGTAGATTACTCACAAGCTTCAGGGATTTATTACAGTTAATAAATCGCTTGCAACTCCCCTCCCCAAGCATCCATGTGTTGTATGATAAAGATGAAAACTTCTAGTTAGTGAATGAATACGTTTCTAAACATAACTTCTTCTACAATAATGATTTTTATTTAAACAGTTATTTTGGTAGGTCTATTTTTATGCTATATTGTATCATAATGGGAATGTGTCCCTATACTTTCTACCTAAAAATTAATCCTTTTTGTCCTGCTCATCAAAAGCAGAGGATTAATACTTAGCATTATCTATTGTTTACCATAAGTAATTTTCCACACACATCATCTCATTTAAGGAATTTTGCATCCCAGGTTTTCTGGTCATGTTTTGTGTTTTCTTCCAGTACTGGAGGCATCCAGCTAAATCCCTCAGGTTTTGTGATAACCTCTGAAGTTATTTCTACTCTTGCAATACAAGTAGTATTGTGGAAACTTAGACACACATAGAAAAGGTGCTACGATAGGTCATTACATAAATGCCATCAAAATGGTAATGAAAATATGTACAATATTCTGTAATATGTTTTTAAGGTGTAGGTGTATCCTGATTCTAGGATAATGTTTTTGAAAATTGTGATGTTACATAAACTATTTACCAGCAACTCTCACAGAGAGGTGTAGATTTCTGGATTTTGTGTGGCCCTTGCTGCTCTCCTTACTAGCACCTGGGATGCAAAGAAAGCTCTTGGTAAAACTGGCTGTTGGTCTCCATTCACCACAAAACGGACCTGTTATTCTGAAAGTTGCCTGTTGCATATCTGTGGCCTCATGAAGGAGTCAAAATCGTCTGATCTCTCACAATTCGTTTTCCTGTAATGGACATTTATAGAGGTCTGGGGCCGACCTGTTGGGAATATGCATCGAGCCTTTCCTCTGCAGCTGCTCTGAGACTCCTCAGTGTGCAAACCCAACTCGTGGGCAACGGCTTGAGTTCAACTGCTACAATGGAGAGCAGTTAATTTGCTGTTGGATTCATTAATGTCTTGGCAATCACCTGTTCCCATCATGCAGGGAGAAGATCAGCGTCCTCTCTCTTCTTGGATGTGGGTGAGCGAAGTTCAGAGTGAGATTTCTGCTAAGAAGTTGTGGGTTGCTAAAACCTCAAGACTGCATTCCCTTTCCGCTAGGGAGAGAAGGGGTCAGGGTGGGTGTACACTTATTGGGATGGATTTCACACAGCATATGATGTTTTTCCTTCATGTTACATACTTTGGCAGATGGAAATATATCAGAAGCCAGAATATTAAAAGCATCCCCACTATCTTCAGCTGATCCACTCCTGCTAAGGGCTGATCCCTTACCAAACCCTGTATGACTTTGTGCCCCTTAATTTTATGATCCTGCTGATGCTCATGACCTGGTGAAGAAATTGTTTGCTATGGAGTTTAAAAGTAGGGGAAAAAAAAGAGTCATCAAACAGCTCTTTCGAGCACAGATGGAGAGAAGACAACGAGCTTGAAAGTCTTGTAGTATTTTACTGCACAAAAATAAAAATAAAAGTATTAGATAAAGAGGTAAGTCTCTAAAAGTTAAAATTTCCCATAATACAATGGGGTTTTCTGTCACGACCCCTTGCCAGTAAGGAAGACACAACTCGGGAATCTTCTTTCAGTGGTTTATTCAGGCCCTTGATATTTCTTCTACTGAATCCTCGGATGCCCCTCCCAGCCTTAATATAGCATCTCAAGCCCCAATGCGAAGCTGCCACGTGGAACTTTCTCATAGGGTTCTGAAAAACCATGCGCCAACTCTCCTAAATAAAGAGTTGTTTGTCACATACCACAGCAGAGTCAGCGCCATCTTGTAATGGCTACCATAATTTGCATAAGCGGCAGAGGCGGCTCACCACAGTTCCCCCTTTCTGTTTTCTTAAAACAATACAGGCGAGAGTAGAGGTCCTATCCCACTGTGCAGAAGTGGCTGCATAGTATGGCTCAGTCCTAAGGAGGGCCCTTCCCTAGAACTGACTCCATATCAGCAGATGCCTTTTTTCGTGGGATGGGGCATAGACGCGTCAAACCCGCATGCAATGGGACATGCTCTCCTTGAGGTCCGGGTCCACTGCGGGATCACTCAAGTGCAGTGCCTTGCCTCACATCCTGTATCGTGACGATGGTGAACAAAAGGGGGTAGCTGGGTCTACCTCTGTAGGACAACCACAATTAAGTTGGCGACACCCTGAGAGAAAGGCACGGGCTTTAAAGCCATAGCTAAAGACCAGTGTGGAAACCCTTCTGCGTGCAATGGCAACAAGACCTGCAGAGTGCAAGGGCTTTCCAGCACTAGAAGAAAGACAAAAAAAGGACATGTCGAACCCAGTGCAATGTTAGAATAACTTGGGGTGCAACGACCATGTCAAAGGCACTAGTGTGGAAACCCATCTGCGTGCAATGGCAGCAAGGCCAGCAGAGTGCAAGGGCTTTCCAACACTAAGAGAATAACGAGGAAAGACATGTCAATCCCAGTGCAATGTTACAATAACTTGGGGTGCAATGACCATGTCAAAGATTTACTGTTTAAGATGCGCAAGCCAGACTTGAGGTGAGTTGCCATTTTCTAAAGCTGCAAGAGCTTATATGATCATAGCCTTATCGTGAGCACTGCGGGCCTTGAGACGACAGAGAAACAACATACAAAGGATCACACCAAAGCAACACATAGTACCCAAAATGCCTACTCCCACCCACTCTTTAAAAAAGGAAAAAGCAGAAGATATCCAATTAGTGAATTGACCCAAAGTCACGGGATCAACATGGGTGTTATTCAAGACAGCTATCTGAGTCAGTTGAGACTGGATCATGTTTTCCGCCACCATGGACCAATTCCTGGCCAAATAGTCACTGATGATGCGGGAAGCATTCCTGGAATCAGTAAATCTAACAGAGGTTATACATAAATGCGCACGGTGGTCAATGCAACCCAAAGGTACCAGGTCAGACAATTCTTCTATCTGAGCTTGAAGTATATCTATTCTTTGGTTAGCAGCTAAAATCCCTGACAAAATATGTTGATTAACTTTATTTTGAGATTAGAGTATGGTGGAAGTTTGTTGAACAACTTCATTAACAGTGACAGCAGTTTGCATCTGGCTGGCCATAGCTACTCCGGCCGTAACTGCTGCAGCAGCAGCAAGGCCTGCATTAGTTAATGGCCCACCTATCTCTCTACAGACTTTCATCCAAGCCTCTATGCCTTTGTTTTTATAAGGAGTAATAGCTGCCTCACATTCTTTAGTACACTGTTCAAAGACCAATTGTTTAATCAAGGGCATGGCCCTATCGGGATCGCCAAAAATTTTTGCTGCAGAATTCACCATCCTAGAAACAAAGTCTGAAATCTGTATTGACTGTTCTCCAAACTTGAGAATGAAAAGTCCTCCTGGAGCCTTGGACTCCACCCACATACGGGGCCGGAACTACTGGAGGCGCAGAAAAGGGTGGAGCAGCATCAAGTACTGGCTCCTCCTCTTCCCAGAACTGGATTTATTACCCTTCTCACAACAGGCTTTTACATCTGTTGTTTCCCGTTTTTTCTTTTTTATGTTAGTCTTACGTAATTGTTGTAATAACTTGTCCAATTCCTCAGAACTGTCCGAGCTACTTGTGTCCTTGGGAGTTTTTAACTCAGTCAAGTCCAGATAGAGCCTTCTTCTCTGTTTAACTTCAGACTCCCTTGTCTGTTCACCACTCTTACTCCTAATACTTTCTGCTAACTCGCTATGTGACCCCTCTGATTTTTCTTCATGAAATTGCTCAAGAAAGGCCTGACCCTCACTCACAGCTTTCTGGCATTTACCATCCATTATACACCCCCTCACTAATTTCCAAAGCGGAATGGTACCGCCCTTTAAAGTTCCTTGTTTGTAAGCGAAATCCAGATCTTTCCCTAATTTGTCCCAACTGGGAATCGTGAGACTCCCTGAAAAAGCAAAACAAGGAGCTACAGAGTCAGTCTCTTCTAAAAACCTCTGTAATGTGCTCTGCTTCACTTTAAGTCCCTTAGAACGCAGTAACCCGTCCAAGGCCAGCAAAATTGGGCTTGAGCAAGTAGCACCCATACTGTTTCAAGCAGTGTAAAGAAAGTGAAAGTATAAAACCCCGCTCTCTCCTTATTTACAGAGGAGCGTCTTATTTTATTATTTTTCCCCGCTCTCTCTTTATCTACAGAGGAGGGGTTTATTTATTACTTTTTCCCTGCTCTCTCTTTATCTACAGAGGATCTGCACCGCTTGATCACGGATCCCACTTACCTGGGACTAACTGGTGCACCACCCCTGATCGCTGAAAGTTCTGGTACCCGGGTTTCGGCACCACTTGTCGCGACCCCTTGCCCGCAAGGAAGACGAAACTCAGGAATCTTCTTTCAGCGGTTTATTCAGGCCCTTGATATTTCTTCTGAATCCTCGGATGCCCCTCTCAGCCTTAATATAGCATCTCAAGCCCCAATGCGAAGCTGCCACGTGGAACTTTCTCATAGGGTGGTGAAAAACCATGCGCCAACTCTCGCAAATAAGGAGTTGTTTGTCACATACCACAGCAGAGTCAGCGCCATCTTGTAATGGCGACCATAATCTGCATAAGCGGCAGAGGCGGCTCACCACAGTTTTCCTCATGCTTAGGAAAGACAAATTAACAGTACTCTTAAAAGATCTTAGAATGATTAGCCATCAGGGAAAGGAAAAGCTAAAGCACATTTTATGAAGCACTTCACACATTCCAGGGTCCTACAATAAAAGGAATGATAATGATGTGTTGTTTAGGGTGTGAGGAAATCAGAAGCTTTATTCACCACTCTTAATAATAAGGTAAGCTGGTTCCACTGGTCTGGAAAATGATCTGGAACTTCTTCAGAAATTTAAATATGGAGTTAACGATCCACCGCTTCCACTCCTACTTACAAACTCAAGATAAATAAAAAAGTTGTCCACCAATGATTTGTACATGAATGTTCATATAATGTTCTTATTATATATAATGTTCATATTATATATACGAATTTTATTCATATTAGTCAAAAAGTGAAAATGACCAGGCAGGTCTGTAATCTATCTACTCAGGAAGCTGAGGCAGGAGGATCACAAATTCAGGGACAACCTGGGCATATTTGCAACACCCTGTCTCAAAACAAAATTTTAAAAGGGTTGGGCTTCGGCTTAGTGGTAGAACATTATTTAGTGTGCAGGAGGCTCCAGGTTCAATCTGCAGTATGACATCCACACAGACACAAAGTAAAAATTACTATCCAGTGGGAAATGAACAAAGAAATGTGGCATTTTCATAAGATGAAAATCAGACGCAATAAGGAGGAATAAACTAAAATACTAATACAAGCTACAATATAACTGAAAATTGCAAACATCCTAAGTGAAAGGAGTCAGATCCAAAAGGCGTATATGGTATTACTTCATTAAAAATATCCACAGAAACTCGAGTGTATACGTAAGTCTTTCCACATGTAAAGGAGAAACACAGAAATGGTGTTTATTTAAAACTTAGAATCAAGATCCATTAGGAAAATGCAAGTCAAAGTCACATTGCACATAGCACTTCACATTCACTAGTGTTGGCTAGAGCTGCAATATTGGGGGAAAGGAGATTGAATGCTTTGGGTATAAGCTTTTTTTTGGAGAGAAAAGTAATAAAAATATTCTGAAATACCTGTGGATTAGAGAACCCAGGTGAGGTCACAATGTGTCACATACTTAGCACAGTGTGCTTCCCCTTGTTGGAGGGGCACCACAGTGGTCATGAGACACTGTGTATGGAGAGAGTGCTCTTGTAATTGCTGCTGAAGAGTTCACATATTTCTACTACTAAGACATTTCCTAGAATGAAACCATCATCTAGTTCTAATCTCACTATACAGTCTGTCTCCCAGCAAGCTTCCTCAGGGCACTCTGGACCTCGTTGCTTCTCAGGCTGTGAATAATGGGCTTTAACATGGAGGTCACCACACAGAAGAGCACAGAGACCAGGGTGTCCGTATCCCAGCCTTCTCTGGGCCTGTCATAGTGGAAGTTGGCTGTTCCATAGAAGACCACCATGACAGTGAGAGAGGACGCACAGGTGGAGAAGGCCTTCCTCCTGCCCTGGGAAAAGGGAATCACCAGGATGGCCGCCATGATGAGTGCGTAGGCACCTGCATTGAAGTTGCAGGGGTTCAGGCTCATGGTGGAACTGACAATGTGGAGTGCAGACTCGTTGACAGAGGTGTCTGGGCAGGAGAGCTTCAGGAGCAATGGGATGTCACAGAGAAAGTGGCTGATCTGGTGGGGCCCACACAGATTGAGTTTGATGGCCAGCACCGTGTGTGTGACCAAATTCACCAGCCCACACAGCCAGGACCCAGTCACCTGGCCAACACAGACCCTTCACACTCATGATGACTGGGTACTGAGGAGGACGGCAGATGGCCACACAGCAGTCATACTGGCCACACAGCCAGTAAGACGCCTTCTGTGCAAGCACTTGTCACCAATATGAAGATTTGTGAAAGGCAGCCCTTATAAGAAATGGCCTTCTTCTCCCAGAAGAAGTTCACCAGCAGTACTGGGAGGGTGGTGGATATGTAGCAGACGTCCAAGAAGCTCAAATTGCTGAGGAAAATGTACAATGGATTGTGGAGAGCAGGATTGACCCTGGTGGCCACTATTATGAGCATATTCCCCAGGAGAGTGGTCAGGTAAATGACCAGAAAGAGCAGAAAGAACCAGCCCTGTAGATTGGAGTGGTTAGAAAATCCCCAAAAATGAATTCAGTGACAAAATGATTGATTGCTCATTTCCAATGTTGTCATAGCTACAAATCAGAGAAAAAGGAGACCATGTTGAGAATGGACTGAGAGCACCCAAAACAGGCTTGTTAATCTGCAGCAACATGGCAAAAAAATATCAAATGAAAAGAAGCCTGGAGACTGATAACCTGTTTGACTTGTCTCAGGGAATCAGACCCATAGAGCCGCACACATTTGCAGGGTGATGGTGGGTGGGAGTAACCAGAGAATTGCTAGAAGCCAACAGAAAGCCATTCGACCTCATCATGGTGTGAAGTCATTTCTCACTATCTCAGTAATCTCTGTCTCCTCTTGTCCTTTTATGTAAACATAGGATTTTTGGAGGAGTTCATTTTCATTGCAAATGTTAAGAAAAAAATTTACAAAGCAGAGTCATCATCTGGGGAAGCAGTCAGTGTTGCCTTCAGTGTATTCCAATGTAGAGTTTTCTCATTTTACATTCAATCTTGATCTCTGTGTTCGGAAAGGCAGAAGTTAACTATTCCTGTACAATTCTGAAATTATCAGGGCCAGAGCAAAATAGAGGAAAGAAGTTGATGAAGTGGGGTTGGACGTGCTATCTTAAGTATACAGGAAAGATCAGTGGAGTAGAAGGAAAATGAGAGGGCGGAGTGTTTTGGGGAAAGAGGAAATGTGAAAGGTCTTTACGCAGATCATGTTATGTACACATGGAAGTCTACCACATGGGACTGCACCTGTATGAATTTGTAGAAAGCACAAGTCAGAAATTAACAGATAAATGACCCGAATAAAGATCAGTAGAAAAAGTAGAATGGGGGCAGGAAGGGGAGGGAGATGGGGGGTGGGGACTGAATGAAGTAATCAGATTCCATGCACGTAGATATTTTCCAAATCAACCCAACTTCTATGTATAACTATAATGCTCTAATAAAAAATTTAAGAAGATGACATGATCCTATCAGCAAAGAGTGAGATTTGAATTCTTCTTGACCTATTTGTATACCTTTAATTTTTTTCTTTTGTCCAATGGCTCTGGTAATTTCAAGGATGAAATTGAATAGAAGTGGTGAAAGAGGGGGCACCCTGTCTTCTTCCAGTTTTAGAGTGAATGCTTTCAACCATTCTTCACTTAGAATGATGCTGCCTTGGGTTTAGCATAGATAGCTTTGACAATGCTTTTACAAAGTTCCTCTGTCCCTAGTGTTTCTACTGTTTTGACAGGTAGGGGTGCTATATTTTGTTAAATGCTTTTTCTGCATCTATTGAGATGATCAATAAACTCACATATCTTTTAATAAACTTAATCTCTCCCCTTGGGCTAAACATTCAGATCATCTCCAGTCTATAATTTTTTTTTAATTTTTAAATTTTTTTATTGGTTGTTCACAACATTACAAAGCTCTTGTCATATCATATTTCATACATTAGATTGAAGTGGGTTATGAACTCCCAATTTTACCCCAAATGCAGATTGCAGAATCACGTCGGTTATACATCCACAAATTTTACATAATGCCCAATTAGTAATTGTTGTATTCTGCTACCTTTCCTATCCCCTACTATCTCCCCTCCCCTCCTCTCCACTCCGTTCTTCTCTCTCTACCCCATCTACTGTAATTCATTACTCTCCTTGGTTTATTTTTCCATTCCCTCACAATCTCTTATATGTAATTTTGTATATCAATGAGGGTCTCCCTTCATTTCCATGCAATTTCCCTTATCTCTCCCTTTCCTCCCATCTCATGACTCTGTTAAATGTTAGTCTTTTCTTCCTGCTCTTCCTCCTTGCTCTGGTCATATTTGCTCTCATTATATCAAAGAAGACGTTTGGTATTTGTTTTTTAGGGATTGACTAGCTTCACTAAGCATAATCTGCTCTAGTGCCATCCATTTCCCTACAAATTCTATGAAATGTGGCATCTATACACAATGGAGTACCTATAAATATTTTAATGAATATTTTCCTACATAAACATATGTGACCATTTCGAATTATCTCTTCAGAATAAAATTTAAATCTGACATAAAAAATTTGTTGTGCAGTTTCTATTTAAAACTAGCTAAAGGGAGACATTATATTAAGTGAAATAAGCCAGACACATAAGGGAGAAATAGCAGTTTTTCACTTCTTTGTGGAAGCTAAAAAGTTGATCTCAGAGAATTAGGAAGTAGAGTGGTGGTTATTGGAGCCTGGAGAGAATCACAGAATCATTGTGAGTCTGATTTCTCAAAGACGCATGTGAAGGCATACCTGAAACATGCCATCTGAGTGTGGTCTTTAAAAAAAAATAAGAGTGGACTTCTAAATAGGGTCCTCAGAAAGTCTCTCTTCTCTCCTAAGTGGGAAGCAGGAGGTCCATGGGTCTGGCTGCCTAGGAGCTAGCTGTGGTGTTCAAATGGGCAGGACCAGGACGGCTGGAGAATCTCAATAATCACTAGTAGACTGCATTCTAGTTTAGGGCAGGCTGGAAACAGGCCATCCAGAAGAAAATGGCTTGAGCTCTGAAAATGACAGAATCTGTGGATTTAGGAAATGGTTGTGGGTCTAATCCACTCATAACACCTACTCCCTGGTTCAGTCCACTGTTGCCACAGTTACCACAGACCTGACCAGAACAACCCAGAGGGGGAGATGCACTCTGGCCTCCTGGATTGGAGGTTTGGTCTGGGGCCAGCTGACCCATTGCTGTGGCCTGAGATGAGGTGGGACACCGAGGTGGAAGGGAACAAGGGGGTAAGTGTCCCTAGCTCGTGGCAGCCAGAAGATTGGGGCGGGGGAGGGTACGGGAGGAGACAGTTTGCAGGGGTCAAGATGTGATTCCCCAGGGCATGTCCCTGGCCACATTCCACTTTCCCACACTCCTCTCAGTACAGTGGGCCTTTAAGATAATTAACCCACAAAATGGATGGATCCACAGATTAGGTCACAAGTCTCACAGTCTAATCATTTCACCTCTGAACACTGCTAATGTTGCTGACCCTGAGCTTTTGGTGAGGGGATACCTTATTTTTAAGCCATAATAGTCCCTACAGTTCATGTGCTTTTGTTAGAATACCTTCATGTAGTCTGGGAGACTAATCTGGTGCCAAAACAAGATTAAAAGGAAATATCTTGTAACTGAAGATGTGACATTTGGAGCTTGGGGAAAAGCTCTGAAGAGGAGCCCTGGGTGCAGTACTTTAAAGTCCTGGTGACGAGGACACAAAAGGGGACCTGGTCTATGGGGTAGCTGAGTGGCAGTGGGATTACTAATTAAAACATAAAAAAATGAGAAGGACCATGTCTGGGGAGAGAAAAAAAGGGAAGGAGGTTGGGCCTGGAGTCTGGGTACCTGCGGGGTCTCCCCGAGGAGATTTCAGGAGGCAGCGTTACAGGTTCACAGGAGATAGGCCTTGGAGTCATGGCTTAGAGTGACTGTGGAAGTCACAGGTGCTCATAAAGCCAAAAGAGAGCAGGATGAGGAGAGAGGGCCTGATGGACTGTGCAGAAAAGAAGGTGTCCAGAAGGAGGCTCACCAGCTATCAGCAATCATTCTGAACCACAGTGTCAAAGCTCTGCTCTCTGTACCAGGCCTTCTGCATCCCAGTCTAAAACCTCTGCTCTCTATAACAGTCCTTCTGCACCCCAGTCTCCAAACTCTGCTCTCTGTAACAATCATTCTGCACCTCAGTCTCCAAACTCTGCTCTGTATAATATCTTTCTGCACCCCAGTCTCCAACATCTGCTCTCTGCAATGTTCTTTCTTCTCCCCAGGCTCCAACCTCTGCTCTCTGCAATGGGCCTTCTGCACCCCAGTCTCCAACCTCTTCTCTCTGCAACGATCTTCCTGCACCTCTGTTTCCAACTTCTACTATATGTAACAGTTATTCTGCACCCTATTCTCCAAACTCTGCTCTCTGTAAGATTCTTCTGCACCTCAGTCTCCAACCTCTGCTCTCTGTAACAGTCCATATGCACCCCAGTATCTAACCTCTGTTCTCTGTAACAATCTTAGGCACCTAAATCTCCAACTTCAGCTCTCTGCAAAGGTAATTCTGCACCCCAGTCTCCAAACTCTGTTCTCTGCAACAGTCCTTCTGCACCACAGTCTCCAAAGTCTGCTTTGTGTATCAGTTCATCTGTACCCCAGTCTCCAAACTCTACTCTCTGTAACAGTCCTTCTGCACTTCAGTCTACAACCTCTGCTCTCTGTAACAGTCCTTCTGCAACCTAGTCTCCAACCTCTACTCTCTGCAACATTTTTCTGCACCCCAGTCTCCAACCTGTGCTCTCTGTAACTGTCCTTATGCAACCCAGTCTCCAACATCTGTCTGTAAGTATCATTCTCCACCATAGTCTCCAACCTCTGCTCTCCTCATCGATCATTCCGCACCTCAGTCTCCAACCTCTGCTCTCTGCAAAGATTCTTCTGAACCTCATTCTTCAAGCACTGGTCTCTGTAACAGTCCTTATGCAGCTCAGTCTCCCACCTATGCTCTCTGTAAGATACTTCTGGACACCAGCCTAAAACATCTGCTCTCTGCAGTGATCTTTAAAACCCCAGTCTCCAACCTCTGCTCTCTGTATCAGTCCTCCTGTACAGCAGTGTCCAAACTCTGCTCTCTGTAACGGTCCTTCTACACCCCAGTCTCAAAACTCTAATTTCTGTATTAGTGTTTCTGCACCCCAGTCTCCAAACTCTGCACTCTGTAACAGTTATTCTGCACCTCAGTCTCCAAACTCTGCTCTCTGCAACAGTCCTCTGCACCCCAGTCTCCAACATGTGCTCTCTGCAATAGTCCTTCTGCACCTCACTCTGAGAACTCTGTTCTCTGCAACGATCCTTCTGCACCCTAGTCTCCAACCTCTGCTCTTTGTAACAGTCCTGCTGCAACTTGGTCTACAATCTCTGCTCTCTGTAAGGTTTTTGAGCAACCTTGTCTAAAAACTCTGCTCTCTGTAACAGTTCTTCTGCACCCCAGTCTCCAACCTCGGGTCTCGGTAACAGTCCTTTTGCACCTCAGTCTCCAAACTCTGCTCTCAGGAACGATTCTTCTGCACCTCAGTCTCCAAACTCTACTCTCAGGAACAGTCCTTCGGCACGCAGTCTCAATCCTCTTCTGTATGCAACGATCCTTCTGCACCCCAGTCTCCAAACTCTGCTCTCTCTAACAGTCCTTCTGCACCTCAGTCTCCAACCTCTGCTCTCTGTAACAGTCCTTCTGCACCTCAGTCTTCAACCTCTGCTCTCTGCAAAAGTCTTTCTACACCCCAATCTCTAATCTCTGTTCTCTGCAATAGTCCTTATAAACCACAGACGTCAACCTCTACTCTCTGTAACAGTCCTTCTGCATCCCAGTCTCCAAACTCTGCTATCTGTAAGAGTCTTTCTACACATCAGACTCCAACCTCTGCTCTCTGCAACAATCCTTCTTCACCTCATATCTAACCTCTGCTCTCTGCAACAGTCCTTCTGAACCCCAGTCTCCAAACTCTTCTCTCTGCAACGATTCTTCTGGACCACAGTCTCCAACCTATGCTCTCTGTAACAATCCTTCTGCACCACAGTCTCCAAATTCTGCTCTCTGTAAGATTCTTCTGCACTACAGTTTTCAAACTCTGCAATCTCTAACATTCCTTCTCCACCCCAGTCTTTAACCTCTGCCTTCTGCAAGTGTCCTGCGGCACCCCAGTCTCCAACCTCTGTCCTCTGCAACAGTCCTTGTGGTCTCCAGTCTCTAAACTCTGCTCTCCATAATGGTCTTTCAGCATCCCAGTCTCCAAACTCTGATTTCTGTATCAGTCCTTTTGAACCTCAGTCTCAAACCTCTGCTCTCTGTATCTATCCTTCTGCACTTCACTCTCCAACCTGTGCTCTCTGTAATATTCCTTCTGCACCCCAGTCTCCAAACTCTGCTCTCTGTAACTGTTTTTCTATACCGCAGTCTCCAAAGTCTTGTCTCTGTAACGGTTCTTCTGCACCCCAATTTCTAACCTCTGCTTTCTGTAACAGTCCTTCTGCAACTCAGTCTCCAAACTCTGCTCTCTGTAACAGTCCTACTGAACCTCAGTCTGACACCTCTGCTCTCTTCATGATCCTTCTGCACCCCAGTCTCCAAACACTGCTCTCTGTAACACTCCTTCTGCACATCAGTCTCCAACCTCTGCTGTCTGTAAGATCCTTCAGCAATCCAGTCTCCAAACTCTGCTCTCTATAACTGTCCTTCTGCAGTTTCCAACCTTTCCTCTCTGTTACAGGCCTTCTGCACGCCATTCTCCAAACTCTTCTCTCTGTAGCAGGCCTTCTGCACCCCAGTCTACAATATCTACTCTCTGCAACGATCCTTCTGCACCCCAGTCTCCAACATCTGCTCTCTGCAATGATCCTACTGCAACTCAGTCTCAAACCTCTAATCTCTGCAACTGTCCTTCTGCACCTCAGTCTCCAAATTCTGCTCTCTGTAAGATCCTTCTGCACCCCTGTATGCAACCTCTGTTCTCTGTAACAGAACTTCTGAATCCGAGTCTCCAAACTCTGCTTTCTATAACAGTCCTTATTCACCCCAGTCTCCAAACTCTGCTCTCTGTAAGATCTTTATGCACTCCAGTTTACAAACTCTGCTCTCTGTAACATTCCTTTTTTACCCCAGTCTCCAACGTCTGTCCTCTGCAACAGTTTTTCTGCTCCCCAGAATCCGACATCTGCTCTCTGTAACAGTCCTTCTGTACCGCAGTCTCCAACCTCTGCTCTTTGTAACGATCCTTCTACACCCCAGTCTCCATCTCTGCTTTCTGTATCAGTCTGTCTGATCCCCAGTCTCCAACCTCTGTTCTCTGTATCTATCCTTGTGCACCTTAGTCTCCAACCTGTGCTCTATGTAAGAGTCCTTCTGCAACCTAGTCTCCAACCTCTGCTCTCTGTAACAGTCCTGCTGCAACTTGGTCTACAACCTCTGCTCTCTGTAAGATCCTTGAGCAACCTTGTCTAAAAACTCTGCTCTCTGTAACAGTTCTTCTGCACCCCAGTCTCCAACATCGACTTTCGGTAACAGTCCTTTTGCACCTCAGTCTCCAAACTCTGCTCTCAGCAACGATCCTTCTGGACTCCAGTCTCCAAACTCTGCTCTTTCCAACAGTCCTCAGTCTCCAATCTCTGCTCTCTGTAACAGTCCTTCTGCACCTCAGTCTCCAATCTCTGCTCTCTGTAACAGTCCTTCTGCACCTCAGTCTTCAACCTCTGCTCTCTGCAAATGTCCTTCTACACCCTATTCTCTAACCTCTGTTCTCTGGAACAGTCCTTATAAACCACAGTCTTCAACATCTGCTCTCTGCAACAGTCCCTCTGCACCCTAGTCTTCAACGTAATCTCTCTGTAACGGTCCTTCTGTACTGCAGTCTCCAAACTCTGCTCTCTCTTGCGGTCCTTTTGCACCCCAGTCTCCAAACTCTGCTCTGTGTATTAGTACTTCTGCACCCCAGTCTCCAAATTCTGCTCTCTGTAAGATGCTTCTGCACCCCTTTATCCAATCTCTGCTCTCTGTAACAGTCCTTCTGCACCTCAGTCTCTTACCTCTGCTCTCTCTAACAGTTTTTCTGCACCTCAGTCTCCCAACTCTGCTCTCTGTAAGATCCTTTTGCAACCAAGTCATTAAACTCTGCATTCTGTAAGAGTCCTTCTGCACAACAGTCTCCAACCTCTTCTCTCAGCAATGATTCTTCTCCACCCCAGTCTCCAACCTCTGCTCTCCAGTATCCAAACTCTGCTCTCTGTAACATTCCTTGTCCACCCCATTCTTTAACTTCTGCTTTCTGCAAATGTCCTACAACACCCCAGTCTCCAACCTCTGCTCTCTGCAACAGTCCTTCTGCACGCAGTCTCCAAACTCTGCTCTCTATAACAATCCTTCTGCACCTCAGTCTCTAAAATCTATTCTCTGCAACTGTTCTTCTGCACCTCAGTCTCCAACCTTCACTCTCTGTAACAGTCCTTCTGCACTTAACACTCCAACCTCTGTTCTCTGCAACAGTCCTTCTGCACCCCAGTCTCCAACCTCTGCTCTCTGTAACAGTCCTTATGTACCGCAGTCTCCAACCTGTGCTCTCGGTAACGGTACTTCTTCACCCAGTCTCCAAACTCTGCTTTCTGTATCTGTCCTTCTGAACCCCAGTCTCAAACCTCTGCTCTCTGTATCTATCCTTCTGCACCTCAGTCTCCAACCTCTGCTATCTGTTACAGTTTTTCTATACCGCAATCTCCAAACTCTGGTCTTTCTTACCGTACTTTTGCATCCGAATTTCCAAACACTTCTTCCTGTAACACTCATTCTGCACCTCAGTCTCCAACCTCTGCTCTCTGTAACAGTCCATGTGCACCTCAGTCTGACACCTCTGCTCTCTGAAGGATCCTTCTGCACCTTAGTCTCCAACCACTGCTCTCTGTAACAGTCCACCTGCACCTCAGTCTCCAACCTCTGCTCTCTGTAAGATCCTTCAGGAACTCAGTCTCCAAACTCTGCTCTTTATAACAGTCCTTCTGCACCCCAGTCTCCAACCTCTTCTCTCTGTAACAGGCCTTCTGCACGAGAGTCTCAAAAGTCTGCTCTCTGTTTCAGGCCTTCTGCACCCCAGTCTCCAACCTCTGCTCTCTGCAATGATTGTCCTGAGCCCCATTCTCCAACCTCTGCTCTCTGCAATGAACCTACTGCACCCCAGGCTCCAACCTCTTATTACTGCAACAGTCTTTCTGCAACTCAGTCTCCAAATTCTGCTCTCTGTAAGATCCTTCTGCAACCCTGTCTCCGAGCTCGGATTATTTCAACGATCCTTCTTCACCACAGTGTCCAACCTCAGCTCTATGTAACAGGATTTTGCACCTGAGTCTCCAACCTCTGCTCTCTGCAACAGTCCTTCTCCATCCCAGTCTCCAATTTCTGCTCTCTCTACGAGTCCTACTGCACCTCAGTCTCTAACGTCTGCTCTCTGCAACATTCCGTCTGCATCTCAGTCTCCATCCTCTGCTCTCTGCAACAGTCCTTCTGCACCCCAGTATCCAACCTCTGCTCTCTGCGACAGTCCTTCTGCACCCCAGTCTCCAAACTCTGCTCTCTATAACAATCCTTCTGCACCTCAGTCTCCAAACTCTGTTCTCTGCAACGGTCCTTCTGCACCTCAGTCTCCAACCTCTAGTCTCTGTAATAGTCCTTCTGCACTACAGTCTCCAACCTCTGCTCTCTGTAAGATCTTTCTGCACTCCAGTTTCCAAACTCTGCTCTTTCTAACATTCCTTCTCCACCCTAGTCGCCAAACTCTGCTTTCTGCAAGGGTCCTGCGGCATTCCAGTCTCCAAATTCTGTCTTCTGCAAATGTCCTTCTGCTCCCCAGTCTCCATTATCTCCTCTCTGTAACGGTCCTTCTGCACCCCAGTCTCCAACCTCTGCTTTCTGTATCAGTCCTTCTGAAACCTAGTCTCCAACCTCTGCTCTCTGTGTCTATCCTTCTTAACCTCAGTCTCCAACCTGTGCTTTCTGTAACAGTCCTTCTTCACCCAAGTCTCCAAACTCTGCTCTCTTTAACAGTCCTTCTATACCGTAGTCTCCAACCTCTGCTCTCTGTAACGGTCCTTCTGCACCCCAATTTTCAAACTCTGCTTTCTATAACAGTCTTTCTGCACCTCAGTCTCCAAACTCTGCTCTCCGTAACAGTCCTTCTACACCTCAATCTCAAAACTCTGCTCTCTGTAACAGTACTTCTGCACCTCAGTCTGAAACCTCTCCTCTCCACGATCCTTCTGCACCCAAGTCTCCAACCACTGCTCTCTGTAACAGTCTACCTGCACCTTAGTCTCCAACCTCTGCTCTCTGTAATTTTCTTCAGCAACCCTTTCTTCAAAATCTGCTCTCTTTACCAGTCTTTCTGCACCCCAGTCTCCAACCTCTCCTCTCTGTTACAGGCCTTCTGCACGCCAGTCTCCAAATCTGTTCTTTTTAGCAAGACTTCTGCACGCAAGTCTCCAACCCTTGCTCTCTGCAACGATCCTTTTGCACCCCAGCTTTTAACCTCTGCTCTCTGCAATGATCCTACTTCACCCCAGTCTCCAACCTCTGATCTCTACAACAGTCCTTCTGCACCACAGTATCAAAATTCTGCTCTCTGTAAGATCCTTCTGCACCGCTGTCTCCAACATCTTCTCTCTGTAACAGTCCTTCTTCACCCCAGTCTTCAAACTCTGCTTTCTGTATCAGTCCTTCTGAACCCCAGTCTTCAACCTCTGCTCTCTGTTTTTATCCTTCTTCACCTCAGTCTCCAACCTGTGCTTTCTGTAAAAGTCCTTCTGCACCAAAGTCTCCCAACTCTGCTCTCTGTAACAGTCCTTCTATACCGTAGTCTTCAAACTCTGCTCTCTTTAACGGTCCTTCTGCACCCCAAATTCCAACCTCTGCTTTCTGTAACAGTCCTTCTGCACCTCAGTCTCCAAACTCTGCTCTCCGTAACAGTCCTTCTACACCTCAATCTCCAACCTCTGCTCTCTGTGATAGTACTTCTGCACCTCAGTCTGAAACCTCTTATCTCCACTATCTTTCTGCACCCCAGTCTCCAACCACTGCTCTCTTTAACATTCCACCTGAACCTTAGTCTCCAACCTCTGCTCTCTGTAAAATTATTCAGCAACACTTTCTTCAAAATCTGCTCTGTACCAGTCCTTCTGCACCCCAGTCTCCAACCTCTCCTCTCTGTAACAGGCCTCTGCACGCCAGTCTCCAAATCTGCTCTCTTTAGCAGGCCTTCTGCACGCAATTCTCCAACCTCTGCACTCTGCAAGGATCCTTCTGCAACCCAGTCTTTAACCTCTGCTCTCTGCTATGATCCTACTGCACCCCAGTCTCCAACAACTGATCTCTACAACAGTCCTTCTATAACTCAGTATCCAAATACTGCTCTCTGTAAGATCCTTCTGCACCGCTGTCTCCAACCTCTGCTCCCTGTAACAGTCTTTCTTTACCCCAGTCTCCAACCTCTGCTGTTCGCAACAGTTCTTCTGCACCCAAGTCTCCAAACTCTGCTCTCTCCAACAGTCCTTCGGCACCCTAGTTACCAACATCAGCGCTTTTTTACAGTTCTTCTCCACCCCAGTCTCCAACCTCTGCTCTCTGTAACAGTCCTCCTGTACGGCAGAATCCAAACTCTGCTCTCTGTAAGGGTCTTTATGCACCCCAGACTCCAATCTCTGCTTTCTGTATCAGTCATTCTGAAACCCAGTCTCCCACCTCTGCTCTCTATAACAGTCCTTCTGCAATCCAGTCTCCAAAGTCCGCTATCTGCAACAGTTCTTCTGCACCTCAGTCTCCAAACTCTGTACTCTGCAACGTTACTTCTGCACCTCAGTCTCCAACATCTACTCTCTGTAACAGTCTTTCTGCACCTGATTCTTCAACCTCTGCTCTCTGTAGGATCCTTTTCCAACCCAGTCTCCAAACTCTGCTCTCTGCAACAGTCCTTCTGCACACCAGTCTCCAACATCTGCTCTCTGCAACAGTCCTTCAGCAACTCAGTCTAAAAACTCTGCTCCCTGCAATGATCCTTCTGCACCTCAGTCTCATACCTCTGCTCTCTGTAAGACCCTTCTGAAACCCAGTCTCCAAACTCTGCTCTCTGTAACAGTCTTTCAGCAGAATAGTTTTCAACCTCTGCTCTCTGTAACAAGAATTTTACAACCGAGTCACGAAACTCTGCTCTCTGTAATAGGCCTTCAGAACCCCAGTCTCAAACCTCTTCTCTTTGTAATGATTTTTCTCCACCCCAGTCTCCAACCTCTACTTTTGGCAACAGTCCTGCACCCTAGTCACCAAACTCTGCTCTCTATAAAATCCTTATTCACTCCAGTCTCCAACCTCTTCTCTCTGCAATGATTCTTTTCCATCCCAGTCTCCAACATTTGCTCTCTGCAACAGTCCTTTTGCACCCCAGTCTCTAAACTCTGCTCTCTGTAAGATCCATCTGAACCCCAGTCTCCAACCTCTGCTCTCTGTAACAGTCCTTCTCCACACAAGTCTCCAAACTCTGCTCTCTATAACTGTCCTTCTGCACCTCACTCTCGAAACTCTGCTCTCTGTATCAGTGCATCTGCACCTCAGTCTCTAAAATCTGCTCTCTGCAACGATCCTTCTGGACCCCAGTTTCCAACTTCTGCTCTGTGCAACAGTCTTTCTGTACCACAGTTTCCAACCTCTGCTCTCTGTAAGATCCTTCTGCACTCCAGTTTCTAAACTCTGCTCTCTGTAACATTCCTTCTCCACCCCAGTCTCCAACTCCTGTAATCTGCAACAGTCCTTCTGCGATCTTCTCTGTGTAACAGTCCTTTTGTACCGAAGTCTCCAACCTCTGCTCTCTGTAACCGTCCTTCTACACCCCAATTTCCAACCTCTGCTTTCTGTAACAGTCCTTTGCACCTCAGTCTCCAAACTCTGCCTTCTGTACACTTCTTCTACACCGCAGTCTCCAACCTCTGCTCTCTGTAACAGTCCTTCTGAACCCCAGTCTCCAACCTCTGCTATTGGTAACAGTTCTATACCGCAGTCTTCAACCTCTGCTCTCTTTAATGATCCTATTGCATCCCAATTTTCAAACTCTGTCTCCTGTAACAGTCCTTCTGCACCTGAATCTCCAATCTCTGTTCTCTGTAACAGTCCTTCTACACCCCAGTCTCCAAATTATGCTCTCTGCAACAGTCCTTCTGCACCCCAGTCTCCAACATATGCTCTCTGCAACAGTCCTTCTGTACCTCAGTCTGAAATCTCTGCTGTCTAAAACGAACCTTCGTCACCTCAGTCTCCTACCTCTGCTTTCTTTAAGAGTCCATCTACACCTCAGTCTCCAACCTCTCCTCTCTTTAACAGTCCTTCTGCACCTCAGTCTCCAAAATCTGCTCTCTGTAAAATCTTTCTGCACCGCTGTCTTTAACCTCTGCTCTTTGTAACACTCTTTTTGCACCCCAGTCTCCAACCTCTGCTCTCCGCAACAGTTATTCTGCACCCCAGTCTCCAAACTCTGCTCTCTGCAACAGTCCTTCAGCACCCTAGTTACAAACATCAGCTCTCTTTTACAGTCCTTCTGCACCCCAGACTCCAAACTCTGCTTTCTGTATCAGTCCTTCTGCACCCCAGTCATCAACCTCTGCTCGCTATTACAGTCCTTCTGCACCCTAGTCTCCAAAATCCGCTATCTGCAACACTCCTTCTGCACCCCATTCTCCAACCTCTGCTCTCTGTAACAATCCTTCTGCACCTCAGTCTCCAAACTCTGTACTATGCAAGGTTACTTCTGCGCCTAATTCTCCAACATCTACTCTCTGTATCAGTCTTTCTGCACCTGATTCTTCAACTTCTGCTCTCTGTAGGATCCTTCTCCAACCCAGCCTCCAAACTCTGCTCTCTGTAACAGTCCTTCTGCACACCAGTCTCCAACGTCTGCTCTCTGTAACAATCCTTCTGCACCCCAGTCTCCAAACTCTGCTCACTTCAAGGATCCTTCTACACCTCACTCTCCAACCTCTGCTCACTGCAAGAATTCTTCTGCACCACAATCTCCAACCTCTCCTCTCTGCAACAGTTCTTCTGCACACCAGTCTCCAACATCTGCTCTCTGCAACAGTCCTTCAGCAACTCAGTCTAAAAACTCTGCTCTCTGCAAAGATCCTTCTGCACCTTAGTCTCCTACCTCTGCTCTCGGTAAGACCCTTCTGCCACCCAGTCTCCAAACTCTGCTTTCTGTAACAGTCCTTCTGAACACCAGTCTCCAGCCTCTGCTCTCTGTAACAGGAATTTTGCAACCCAGTCTCGAAACTCTGCTCTCTGTAACGGGCCTTCAGAACCCAGTCTCCAAACTCTTCTCTCTGTAAAGATTTTTCTCCACCCCAGTCTCCAATCTCTGCCTTCGACATCAGTCCTTCTGCACCCTACTCACCAACCACTGCTCTCTGTAAGATCCTTATGCACTCCAGTCTCCAACTCTTCTCTCTGAAACGATTCTTCTCCAACCCAATCTCCAACATCTGCTCTCTGCAACTGTCCTTTTGCACCCCAGTCTCCAAACTCTGCTCTCTGTAAGATCCATCTCAACCCCAGTCTCCAACCTCTGCTCTCTTTAACAGTCCTTCTGCACACCAGTCTTCAAACTCTGCTCTCTTTAACTGTCCTTCTGCACCTCAGTCTCCAAACTCTGCTCTCTGTAACACTCCATCTTCACCTCAGTCTCTAAAATCTGTTCTCTGCCACGATCCTTCTGAACCCCAGTCTCCTAATTCTGCTCTCTGCAACAGTCCTCCTGCACCACAGTCTCCAGACTCTGCTCTCTTTAAGATCCTTCTGCACTCCAGTTTCCAAACTCTGCTCTCTGTAACATTCCTTCTCCACCCCACTCTCCAACCTCTGCTCTCTTTAACAGTCCTTCTGTACTTCAATCTTTAACCTCTGCTCTCTGTAAGGGTCCTTCTGCACCCCAGTCTCCAAACTCTGCTTTCTGTATCAGTCTTTCTTCACCCCAGTCTCTAACCTGTGCTCTCTATAACAGTCTTTCTTCACCTCAGACTCCATCCTCTGCTCTGTGCTACAGTCCTTAAACGCCCCAATCTTTAACCTCTTCTCTCTGCCACAGTCCTTCTGCAGCTCAGTGTCAAAACTCTGCTCTCTGTAAGATCCTTCTGAAACCCAGTCTCCAATCTCTACTTTCTGCAATGGTCCTTCTGTAAACCAGTCTCCAACATCTGTTCTCTACAACAGTCATTCTACACCCCAGTCTCCAAAGTCTGCTCTCTGTAAGAGTCTTTCAGTCTGCAACCTCTGTTGTCTGTAAGGGTCCTTCTGCACCCCAGTCCTAAACATCTACTTTCGGTATCAGTCCTTGTGCACTGCAGTCTCCAAACACTGCTCTCTCCAACGATCTTTCTGCACCTCAGTCTCAAACCTCTGCTCTCTCTAACAGTCCTTTTGTACTTCATTCTCCAACCTCTGCTCTCTGTAAGATTCTTTTGCAACCCAGTCTCCGAACTCTGATCTCTGTAACTGTCCTTCTGAACCCCAGTCTCCAAGAACTGCTCTCTGTATAAGGCCTTCTTCACCCCAGTCTCCAAACTCTGCTGTATGAAATAGGCCTTTTGCACTCAGTCTCCAAACTCTTCTCTCTTCAATGATCCTTCTCCACCCCAGTCTCCAACCTCTGCTCTCAGCAACAGTCCTTTTGCACCCCAGTCTCCATCCTATGCTCCCAGTAAGATCCTTCTGCACACCTGTCTCCAACCTCTGCTCTCTGTAACACTCCTCTGCACACCAGTCTCCAACTTTTGCTCTCTGTAAGGGTCCTTCTGCACCTCAGTCTCCAACTTCTGCTCTCTGCAACACTCCTTCTGCACCCCAGTCTCCTAACTTTGCTCTCTGTAACAGTTTTTCTGCACCTCAGTCTTTAGTCTGTGCTCTCTGTAAAAGTCCTTCTGCACCCCAGTCTACAACCTGTGCTCTCAGTAAAAGTCCTTCTGTACCACAGTGTCCTATCTCTGGTCTTTCTAACAATCCTTCTGAACCCCAGTCTCCAAATTTTGCTCTCTACAACGATCCTTTTGCACCCCAGTCTCCAAAGTCTGCTCTCTGTTACAGTCCTTATGCACCCCAGTCTTCAAACTCTGCTTTCTGTAACCGTCTTCTGCATCTCAGTCTTTATTCCCTGCTCTATGCAACAGTTTTTTTTCACCCAAGTCTCCAATGTCTGCTCTATGAAAGTCCTTTTAACCTTAGTCTCCAACCTCTGCTCTCTGTAACAGTCCTTCTACACCCCATTCTCCATACTCTGCTCGCCCCAAGGATACTTCTGCACCCCAGTCTTCATCATATGCTCTCTGCAGCTTTTCTTTTGCACCCCAGAATCCAGGATTTGCTCTCTGCAACAGTCCTTCTCCACCCCAGTTTTCAAACTCTGCTCTCTATAACAGTCCTTCTGGACCCCAGTCTCCAAACCTTACTCTCTGCAACAGTCCTTCTACACCCCAGTCTCCACCCTCTTCTCTGAACAAAAGTTTTTCTACACCCCAGTTTCCAACCTCTTCTCTCTGTAACTATCCTTCTTTACCTCAGTCTCCGAACTCTGCTCTTTGCAAGGGTCCTTCTCACCTTAGTATCCAAACTCTACTCTCTGTAACAGTGCTTCTGCACCTCAGACTCCAAACTCTGCACTTTGTAAGATCTTTCTGAACCCCAGTATTCAACATCTGCTCGCTGCAACAGTCCTTGTGCAATCCAGTCTCCAATGTCTGCTCTCTGCAACAGTTCTTCTGTACCTCAGTCTGAAAAATCTGCTCTCTGCAACGATTCCTCTGTACCCAAGGCTCCAAACTCTGCTCTCTGTAACAGTCTTTCTGTACCTCTGACTCCTACCTCTGCTCTCTGTAAGACCATTCTGAAACCCAGTCTGCAATCTCTGCTCTCTGAAACAGTCCTTCTGTACCTCAATCTCCAAACTGTGCTCTATGCAACAGTCCTTCTGCACACACGTCTCTAACATCTGCTCTCTTAAACAGTTCTTCTACACCCCACTCTCCAACCTCTGCTCTATGCAACAGTCCTTCTACACCCCAGTCTCCATACTCTGATCGCCCCAACGATCCTTCTGCACCCCAGTCTCCAAACTCTGTTCACTACATCAGTTCTTCTGCACCCCAGTCTCCAACGTCTGCTCTATGAAACAGTCCTTCTGTACCACAGTCTCCAAAATCTGTTATCTCTATGGGTCCTTATGCACCCCAGTATCCTTCTTCTGATTTCTGTATAAGCCGTTTTGAACCACAGTCACCAAACTCTGCCCTCTGTAACCGTCCTTCTGCAACTCAGTCTGAAACCTCTGCTCTCTGCAACAGTCCTTCTGAACCCTAGTCTCCATCCTCTGCTCTCTGCAATAGTCCATTTGTACCCCAGTCTTCAACATCTGCTCTCTGCAACAGTCATTATCCACCCCAGTCTCCAAACTTTGCTCTCTGTAACAGTCTTTCTGTATTGCATTCTACAACCTCTGCTCTCTGTAATGGACTTCTGCACCCGAGTCTCCAACCTCTGCTTTCTGTGTCAGTCCGTCTGCACCCCAGTCTCCAACCTCTGCTTTGCTTAACTGTCCTTCTTCACTTTAGTCTCCAACATCTGCTCTCTGCTACAGTCCTTCTAGACCCCAATCTCCAACCTCTACTCTCTGCAACAGTCCTTCTACATCCCAGTCTAAAACATCTGCTCTCTGCAACAGTCCTTCTGCACCCCAGGCTCCAACATTTGCTCTCTGTAACAATTTTTCTGCACCTCAGTCTCCAAACTCTGCTCTCCGCAACTATCCTTCTGCACCCCAGACTGAAACCTCTGCTAGCTGCAACAGTCCTTTTGAACCCGATATTCCAACATCTGCTTGCTGCAACAGTTCTTCTGTACCTCAGTCTGAAAACTCTGCTTTCTGCAATAATCCATCTGTACCCCAGTCTCATAACTCTGTTCTCTGTAACAGTCCTTCTGTAACACAGTATCCAATCACTGCTCTCTGCAACATTACTTCTACACACATGTCTCCATACTCTGATCTCCCCAATGGTCCTTCTGTACCACAGTCTCCAAACTCTGTTCTCTGTAAGGGTCCTTATGCACCCAAGTATCCAAACTGTGCTATCTGTATCAGTCCTTTGAACCACAGTCTCCAAACTCTGCCCTCTGTAACCGTCTTTCTGCAACTCAGTCTATAACCTCTGCTCTCTGCAACAGTCCTTTTGCACCCCAGTCTCTAACATCTGCTCTTTGCAGCAGTCATTCTGCACCCCAGTCTCCAAACTTTGCTCTCTGTAACAGTCCTTCTGTACTGCATTCTCCAACCTCTGCTCTCTGTAAGGGTACTACTGCACCCCAATTTCCAACCTCTGCTTTCTGTGTCAGTCCTTTGGCAACCCATTCTCCAACCTCTGCTCTGCATAACTGTCCTTCTGCACCTTAGTCTTCAACCTCTGCTCTCTGCTACAGTGCTTCTGAACCCCAATCTCCAACCTCTACTCTCTGCAACAGTCCTTGTACATCCCAGTCTAAAGCCTCTGCTCTCTTCATCAGTCCTTCTGCACCCCTGTCTCCAACCTCTTCTCTCTGTAACAATCCTTCTGCACCTCAGTCTCCAACCTCTGCTCTCTGCAACGGTCCTTCTGAACCTCAGTCTCCATCTTCTACTCTCTGTAACAGTGCTTCTGCACCTCAGTCTCCATTCTCTGCTCTCTGTAAAATTCTTCTGCAACCCAGTCTTCCAACTCTGCTCTCTGTATCAGTCCTTCATCACCCCAGTCTCCAAATTGGGTTCTCTGTAACAGGCCTTCTGCACTCCAGTCTCCAACCTCTGCTCTCTGTATCAGTCCATCTGCACCCCAGTCTCTCACGTCTGCTCACTGCAACGATCCTTCTGCACCCCATTCTCCAACCTCTGCTCGCTGCAACAGTCCTTGTGCAACCCAGTCTACAATATCTGCTCTCTGCACCATTTCTTCTGTACCTTAGTCTAAAAACTCTGCTTTCTGCAATAATTCTTCTGCACCCCAGTCTCCAACCTGTGCTCTCTGTAACAGTCCTTCTGCACCTCAGTCTCCAACCTCTGCTTTCAGCAGCACTACTTCTGCATCCAAGTCTCCAACCTCTGCTCTCTGCAACATTCCTTCTGCTTCCCAGTATCAAACCTGTACTCTCTGTAAAAGTCCGTCTGTACCTCAGTCTCCAACCTCTGCTTTTTGTAACGATTTTTCTGTACCTCAGACTCTAACCTCCACTCTCTGCAACAGTCCTTCTGCACCTCAGTCTCCAACCTCTGCTTTCTGCAACAGTCCTTCTGCACTCAAGTCTCTAACCTCTGCTCTCTGCAACATTCCTTCTGCACCTCAGTCTCCAACCTGTGCTCTCTGCAACGATCCTTCTGCACCCCAGTCTCAAACCTCTGCTCGCTGCAACAGTCCTTGTGAACCCCAGTCTCCAACATCTGCTTCCTGCAACAGTTCTTCTCTACCTCAGTCTGAAAACTCTGCTCTCTTCAACAGTCCATCTACATTCTAGTCTCCATACTCTGCTCACCACAACGATCCTTCTGCACCCCAGTCTCCAACCTTTGTTCTCTACATAAGTTCTTTTGCACCCCAGTCTTCAATCTCGACTCTCTGTAACAGTCCTTATGTACCGCCGTCTCCGACCTTGTTCTATGAAAGGGTCCTTATGCACCCCAGTATCCATCCTCTCCTTTCTTTATCAGTCGTTTTGCACCACCATCTCCAAACTCTTCCCTCTCTAACAGTCCTTCTGCAACTCAGTCTGCAACCTCTGCTCTCTGCAACAGTCTTTCTGCACAACAGTATCCATCCTCTACTCTCTGCAACAGTTCTTTTGCACCCCAGTCTTCAACATCTGCTCTCTGCAACAGTAATTCTCCACCCCAGTCTCCAACCGCTGCTCTCTGTAACAGTCCATCTGTACTGCATTCTCCAAACTCTGCTCTCAGTAAGGGTACTTCTGCACCCGAGTCTCCAACCTCTGCTTTCTGTATCAGTCTTTCTGCAACCCAGTCTCCAAACTGTGGTCTGAGTAACCGTACTTCTGCACCTTAGTCTCCAACCTCTGCTCTCTGCTACACTCTTTCTGGACCCCAATTTCCAAACTCTACTCTCTGCAACAGTCCTTCTACATCGCAGTCTAAAACCTCTACTCTCTGCAACAGTCCTTCTGCATGCCAATTTCCAACCTCTACTCTCAGCAACAGTCCTTCTGAACCTCAGTCTCCAAACTCTGCTCTCTGCAACATTCCTTCTTCACCCCAGTATCAAACCATTGTTCTCTGTAAAAGTCCGTCTGCACCCCAGTCTCCAACCTCTGCTCTCTGTAACGATCGTTCTGCACCTCAGTCTCGAACCTCCGCTCTCTGTAACAGTCCTTCTGCACCTCAGTCTTTAAACTCTCTTCTCTGTAAGATCCTTCTGAAACACAGTCTCCAACGTCTCCTCTCTGTAACAGTCCTTCTGCACTCCAATCTTTAACCTCTGCTGTCTGCAACAGTCCTTCTGCACCTCAGTCTCCAACCTCTTCTTTCTGTATCAGTCCTTCTGCACCCCAGTCACCAAACTCTGCTCTCTGTAACTGTACTTCTGCACCCTAGTCTCCAAGTCTGCTCTCTGCTACAGTCCTTCTAGACCCCAATCTCCGACCTCTACACTCTGCAACAGGCCGTCTGCATCCCAGTCTCCAACTTCTTCTCTCTGCAACGATCCTTCTGAACCTCACTCTCAAAACTGTGCTCTCTGCAACAGACCTTCTAAACCACAGTCTCCAACCTCTGCTCTCTGCAATGATCCTTCTGCATTCCAGTCTCCAACAACTGCTCTCTGCAACAGTCCTTCTGCACCCCAGTCTCCAACCTCTGCTCTCTGCAACATTTTTTCTGAACCCAAGTCTCCAACCTGTGCTCTCTTTAAATGTCCTGCTTCACCCAGGTCTCAAAACTCTGATCTTTGTAGAGATCCTTCTGCACCTCATTCTCCATCCTCTGCTCTCTGCAAAGATCCTTCTGCACCACAATCTCCAAACTCTTCTCTCTGCAAAAGTCCTTATGCACCCAAGTCTCCAAACTCTGCTGTCTGCAACATTTCTTCTGCACCCCAGTCTCCAACCTGTGCTCTCTGTAACAGTCCTTCTGCACCCCAGTCTCCAACATCTGCTCTCTGCAACAATCCTTCTTCTACCCAGTCTCCAAACTCTGCTCTCTGTAAAAGACCTTTTGTATTGCAATCTCCAACCTCTTTTCTTTGTACCGGTCCATCTGCTCCCCAATGGCAAACCTCTGCTTTCTGTTACAATCCTTTTGCACCCCAGTCTACAAACTCTTCTCTCTGCAAAGATCTTTCTACACCTCACTCTCCAAACTCTTCTCTGTAAAAGTCCTTCTGCACCTCAGTCTCCATCCTTTGGTATCTGCAAAGGTCCTTCTGCACTCCGTCTACAAACTCTGCTCTGTAACAGTCCTTCTGTACGGCAGTCTGCAAGCTCTTCTCTATATAACGGTCCTTCTACACCCCAATTTCCAACCTCTGCTCTCTGTAACAGTTCTTCTAAGCCTCAGTCTGAAAATTCTGCTCTCTGCAACAATCCTTCTAAACAACAGTCTCCAAACTGTGCTATTAGTAACAATCCTTCTGCACCCCAGTCTCCAACATCTGCTCTCTGTAACAGGTTTTCTGCAACCCAGTCTCCAAACTCTGCTCTCTGTAACAGGCCTTCTGCACCCGTCTCCAACCTCTGCTCTCTGCAGAAGTCATTCTACACCCCAGTCTCTAACCTCTGCTCTCTGCAAAAATCCTTCTGCATCCCAGTCTCCAATGTCTGCTCTCTGTAAGATCCTTCTGCACCCCTTCTCCAAACTTGGCTCTCTGTAACAGTCATTTTGCACCACAGTCTCCAACCTTATCTCTCTGCAACAGCCCTTGTGCACCTCAGTATCCAACCTCTGTTCTCTGCAGCTGTCCTTCTGCACCCCAGGCTACAGACTCTGCTCTCTGTAACAGTCCTTCTGCACCTCAGTCTCCAACCTCTGCTCTCTGCAACAGTCCATCTGCACCCCACTCTCTAACCTCTACTCTCTGCAAACGTCTTATTATACCCCAGTATCCAACATCTGCTTTCTGCAACGATCCTTCTGCATCCCAGTCTCCAACGTCTGCTCTCTGCAACAGTCCTTCTACACCCCTGTCTCCAACCTCTGCTCTCTGCTACAGTCCTTCTGCACCCCAGTCTCCAACCTCTGATCTCTGCAACAGTCTTTCTGCACGCCAGTCTCCAACTTCTGTTCTCTGTAACAATTTTTCTGCACATCAGTCCCCAAACTCTGCTCTTTGCAATCATTCTTCTGCACGCTGTTCTCGAACCTCTTCTCTCTGTATCAATCGTTTTGCACCCCTGTCTCCAACCTCTACTCTCTGCAATGATCCTTTTGCAACCCAGTCTCCAAACTCAGCTCTCTGCAAAAGTCTTTCTGCACCCCAGTCTCCAACATCTGCTCTCTGAAACAGTCCTTCTCCACCTCAGTCTGAAAACTCTGCTTTGTGCAATGATCCTTCTGCACCCAAGTCTACAAACTCTGCTTTCTGTAACAGTCCTTTTTCATCTCACCTCTCAACAGTCCTTCTGTACTTCTTCTCGCCTCTCAACAGTCCTTCTGTACTGCAGTTTCCAAACTCTGCTCTCTGCAACGGTCCTTCTGCACCCCATTCTCCAACCTCTGTTGTCTGCAAGAGTCCTTAAGCACTTCAGACTCCAAAATCTGCTCCATGCAACAATCCATCTGCACCTTAGTCTTCAAATTCTGCTCTCTGCAACAGTTCTTCTGCACCCCAGTATCCAACATCTACTCTCTGAAACAGTCCTTCTCCACCCCAGTCTCCAACCTCTGCTCTCTGTAACATTCCTTCTGTACTGCTATCTCCAACCTCTGCTCTCTGTAAGGATCCTTCTGCACCCCAGTCTCCAACTTCTACTTTCTGTATCAGTCCTTCTGCACCCCAGTCTCCAACCTCTGCTCTCTGTAACAGTCCTTCTGTACCTCAGTCTCCAAACTCTGCTCTCTGCAAAAGTTTTACTGCACCCCAGTCTCCAACCTCTGCTGCCTGCAAAAGTCCTTCTACACCACAGTTTCCAACCTCTGCTATCTTCAACAGTCCTTCAGCACCCCAGTCTCCAAAATCTTCTCTCTTTAACAATTCTTCTGTACCTCAGTCTCCAACCTCTACTCTCTGTAACAGTCCTCCTGCATCTCCATCTCCAAACTCTGCTCTATGCAAGAGTCCTTCAGAACCGCTGTCTCAAATTCTTGTCCCTGCATCAGTCTTTCTACACCCCAGTCTCCAACCTCTGTTATCTGCAACAGTCCTTCTGCACCTTAGTCTCCAACCTCTGCTCTATGCAACTAACCTACTTCACCCCAGTCTCCAACATCTGCTCTCTGCAACAGTCCTTTTGCACCACAGTCTCTGACCTCTCTTCTTTATAACAATCCTTCTGCACACCAGTCTCCAAATTTTGCTCTCTACAACGAACCTTCTGCACCCCAGTCTCCAACATCTGCTCTCTGTAACAGGCCTTTTGCACCCAAATCTCCCAACTCTACTCTCTGTAACAGTCTTTAGCACCTCAGTCTCCAACCTCTGCTCTCTGCACCAGTCCTTTTGCACCTCAGTCTACAAACTCAGCTCTCTGCATCGAGCTTTCTGCACCTCAGTCTCGAAACTCTACTCTCTGTGACAGTCCTTTTGCACCCCGGTCTCAAAACACTGCTGTCTGCAACAGTCCTTCTGCACACCAGTCTCCAACCTCTGCTCTCTGTAACAATCATTCTGCACCCCAGTCTCCAACCTGTGCTCTCCGCAATGATCTTTTTGCACCCCAGTCTCCAACCTCTGCTCTCTGTAACAGTCCTTCTGTATCTCAGTCTCCAAACTCTGGTCTCTGCAAAAGTCCTTTTGAACCCCAGTCTCCAATTTCTGCTGCCTGCAAAAGTCCTTCTACACCCCAGTCTCCAATCTCTGTTATCTTCAACAGTCCTTCTGCACCTCAGTCTCCAATCTTTGCTCTCTGTAACAATCCTTCTGTACCTCAGTCTCCAGCCTATACTCTCTGTAACAGTCCTTCTGCATCTCAGTCTCCAAACTCTGCTCTCTTCAACAGTCCTTCAGAACCGCTGTCTCAAATTCTTGTTCCTGCAACAGTCCTTCTATACCCCAGTCTCCAACCTCTGGTATCTGCAACAGTCCTTCTGCACCTTAGTCTCCAACCTCTGCTCTCTGCAACGAAACTTTTTCACCCCAGTCTCCAACATTTGCTCTCTACAACAGTCGTTCTGCACCTCAGTCTGAAACTCTGCTCTCTGCAAGGAGACTTCTTCACCTCAGTTCCCAAACTCTGATCTCTGCAATGGTCCTTCTGAACCCCAGTATCCAACATCTGCTCTCTGAAAAAGTCCTTCTGCACCTCAGTCTAAAAACTCTGCTCTCTGAAACGATCCTCGTGCACCCCAGTCTCCAAACTCTACACTCTGAAACAGTCCTTCTCCACCCCAGTCTCCAACCTCTGCTCTCTGTAACAGTCCTCCTGTAGTGTAGTCTCCAAAATCTGCTCTCTGTAACGGTCCTTCTGCACCCCAGTTTCTAACCTTTGCTTTCTGTATCAGTCCATCAGCACCCCAGTCTCCAACCTCTGTTCTCTGTAACAGTCCTTCTGCACCTCAGTCTCCAAACTCTGCTGTCTGCAACAGTCCTTCTGCAACAAAGTCTCAAACCTCTGCATCGTGCAACAGTCATTCTGCACCCCTTCTCCAAACTCTGATCTCTGTAACAGTCCTTCTGCAAACCAGTCTCAATACTCTGCTCTCCACAACAATCCTTCTACACCCCAGTCTCCTTCCTCGGCTCTCTGCAACAGTCCTTTTCCACCCCAGTCTCCAACCTCTGCTCTCTGTAACAGTCCTCCTGTAGTGCACTCTCATAAATCTGCTCTATGTAACGGTCATTCTGCACCCCTGTCTCCAATCTCTGCTCTCTGTAACAGTCCTTTTGCATCTCAGTCTCAAAACTCTGCTCTCTGCAAAAGTCCTTCTGCACCTCAGTCTGAAATCCCTGTTCTCGGCGAAGATCCTTCCGCACCCCATTCTCAAAACTCTGCTCCCTGTAACAGTTCTTCTTCTCCCCAGTCTCCAACCTCTGCTCTCTGTAACAGGCCTTTTGCACCCCATTCTCCAACCTCTGCTCTGTGTAACAGTGCTTCTGTACCTCAGTCTACAAACTCTGCTCTCTGGAACAATCCTTCTGCACCCCAGTCTCCAAACTCTGCTTACTGTATCACTCCATCTGCACCACAATTTCCAAAACCTGCTCTCTGTAAGAGTCTTTCTTCACCTCAGTCTACAAACTCTGCTCCCTGCAACAGTCCTTCTGCACCCCAATCTCCAACATCTTCTCTCTGCAACAGACCTTCTGCACCAAATCTTCAACCTCTTTCTCTGTAACAGTCCATCTGTAACCCAGTCTCCAACTTCAGCTCTCTGAAACAGTCCTTCTGCAACCCAATGTGAACCTGTGCTCTCCACTACAGTCCTTATACACCCCAGTGTCCAGCCTCTGGTCTCTGCAACACACCCTCTGCAACCCAGTCTCAAACCTCTGCTCTCCTTAAAAATCCTTCTGCACCTCAGTCTCCAAATTCTGCTCTCTGCAATGATTCTTCTGCACCTCAGTCTTCAAAAACTACTCTCTGTAAATGTACTTCTAAACCCCTTGTCCAAACTCTGCTCTCTGTAACAGGCCTTCTGCACCCCAGTCTCCAAATTCTGTTCTTTATAACAATCCTACTGCAACCCGGTCTCAAACCACTGCCATCTGAAAAGATCCTTCTGCACAACAGTCTCCAACGTCTGCTCTCTGCAACAGACCTTCTTCACACCAGTCTCAAACCTCTGCTCTCTGTAACAATCCTTCTGAACCCCAGTCTCCAACCTCTGCTCTCTGCAATGATCCTTTTGCACCCCAGTCTCCAACCTCTGCTCTCTGCAAAAGTCCTTCTGCACCCCGTTGTCCAACATTTGCTCTCTGTAACAGTCCTACTGTACAAAAGTCTCCAAACTCTGCTCTCTGCAAAAGTCCTTCTGCACCACAGTCTCCAACCTCTGCTGCCTGCAAAAGTCTTTCTACACCCCAGGCTCCAACCTCTGCTATGTGCAACAGTCCTTCTGCACCCCAGGGTCAAACCTCTGCTCTCTGTAACAAGTCTTCTGTACCTCAGTCTCCAAACTCTACTCTCTGTAACAGTCCTTCTGCATCTCAGTCTTCAAAATCTGCCCTCTGCAACAATTCTTCAGAACCGCTGTCACAAAATCTTGTCCCTGCAACAGTCCTTCTACACCCCAGTCTCGAACCTCTGCTATCTGCAAAAGTCTTTCTGCACCTCAGTCTCCAACATCTTCTCTCTGTAAGATCCTTCTGCAACCCAGTCTGTAAACTCTGCCCTCTGTAACAGTCCTTATGCACTCCTTGTCCAACCTCTGTTCTTGTAACAGTCTTTTTGCACCCCGGTCTCAAACCTCTGCTAGGTACAACGATTCTTCTGCACCCCAGTCTCCAACCTCTGTTCTCTGCAAAAGTCCTTCTTCACCCCAGTCTCCAATATCTGCTATCTGCAACAGTCCTTCTGCACCTCAGTCTGAAAACTCTCTTCACTGCAACGATTATTCTGCAACCCAGTCTCCAACCTCTGCTCTCTATAACAGTCCTGCTGTACCACAGTCTCCAAACTCTGCGCTCTGTAAGATTCTTCTGCAACCCTGTCTCCAAATTCTGCTGTCTGTAAAAGTCTTTCTGCACCCCAGTCTCCAACCTCTGCTCTGTGTATCAGGCCTTTTGAACCCCATTCTCCAACCTCTGCTCTCTGCAACAGTCCTTCTGCACTGGAGACTCCAAACTCTGCTTTCTGTATCAGTCCATCTGCACCCCAATCTCCAAACACTGCTCTCTGTAACAGTCCTTCTGCAACTTAGTCTACAAACTCTGCTCTCCGCAACAGTCCTTCTGAACCCCAGTCTAAAAACTCTGCCTCTGTAACAGTCCTACATAAAGGCAGTCTAGAACCTCTACTCACTGCAACATTGCTTCTGCACCCAAATCTCAAACCTGTGCTCCCGGCAACAGTCCTTCTGCACCCCATGTCAAGCCTCTGCTCTCTGCAGCAGTCCCTCTGCAACCCAGTTTCCAAATTCCGCTCTCTATAATGGTCCTTCTGCACCTCATTCTCCAAACTCTGCTCTCTGTAACAGTCCTTTTGCACCTCAGTCTCAAACCTCTGCTCTCTGCAAAAGTCCTTCTACACCCCATTCTCTAACCTTTGTTCTCTGCAACAGTCCTTCTGAACCACAGTCTCAAACATCTGCTCTCTGCAACAGTCCTTCTGTATCCTAGTCTCAAACTTATGCTCTCTGTAACGGTCCTGCTGCACCTTGGTCTACAACCTCTGCTCTCTGTAAGATCCCTGTGAAACCTTTTCTAAAAACTCTGCTCTCTGTAACAGTTCTTCTGCACCCCAGTCTCCAAACTCTGCTCTCTGTATCAGTACTTCTGCACCCCATTATCTAAACTCTGCTCTCTATATCATTCCCTCTGGACCGCAGTCTCCAACCTCTGCTCTTTGCGACAGTTCTTCTGCACCCCAGTCTCAAACCTGTGCTCTCTACAACAGTTCTTCTGCACCTCAGTCTCCAACCTCTGCACTCTGAAACAGTCCTTCTCAACCCCAGTCTCCAACCTCAGCTCTCTGTAACAGACCTCCTCTACTGCGCTCTCCAAATTCTTCTCTCTGTAATTTTCCTTATGCACCACAGTCTCCGACCTCTGCTTTCTCTATCAGTTTTTATGCACCCCAGTCTCCATCCTGTGCTCTCTGTAACAGTCCTTCTGCATCTGAGTCTCCAAACTCTGCTTTCTGCCAAATTGCTTCTGCACCCAATCCCCTAACTCTGCTCCCTCCAACAGTCCTTTTACAACCGATCTCCAACCTCTGCTATCTGCAGCAGTCCTTCTGCACCCCAGTCTCCAACATCTGCTCTCTGTAACAATCCTTCTGCACCTCAGTCTTTAACCTCTACTCTCTGTACAGGTCGTTCTACACCGCAGTCTCCAATCTCTGATCTGTGTAAGATCTTTCTGCAACCCAGTCTCCAAACTCTTTTCTGTAAAAATCCTTCTGCACCCCAGTCTCAAACCTCTGCTCTCTACAACAATATTTCTTCACCCTGATCTCCAACGTCTACTCTCTGCAACACTCCTTCTACATCCGAGACTCCAAAAACTGCTCTCTGCAACAGTCCTTCTGCACCTCATTCTGAAAACTCTGTGCTCTGCTATGATCCTTCTGCACCCCGGTCTCCAAACTCTGCTCTCTGTAACAGTCCTGTTGCACCTCAGTCTCCAAACTCTGCTCTCTTTAAGATCCTTCTGCAACCCTGTCTCCAAACTCTACTCTCTGTAACAGTCCTTCTGCACCCCAGCCTCCAACCTTTTCTCTCTGTATCAGAACTTTTGAACACATACCTACAACCTCTACTCTCTATAACAATCCTTCTGAACCTCAGTCTCAAACTTCTGCTCTCTGCAACAATCTTCTGCTCCTCAGTCTCCAAGCTCTGCTCTCTGCAACGATCTTTCTGCACCTCTGTCTCCATAGTCTGCTCTCTGCAACACTCTTTCTGCACCCCAGTTTCCAACCTCTGCTCTCTTTTAGATGCTTCTGCACACCAGTTTTCAAACTCTGTTCTCTACAACATTCCTTCTCTATCCCAGTCTCTAACCTCTTCTTTCTGCAAGGATCCTGTAGCACCCCAGTCTCCAACATCTGTTTTCTACAAAAGACCTTCTGCTCCCCAGTGTCCAAACTATGCTCTGTGTAACAGTCCTTCTGTACTGCAATCTCCAACCTCTGCTCTCTGTAATGATTCTTCTGCACCCCAGTCTCCAAACTCTGCTCTCTGTAACAGGCCTTCTGCACCCCAGTTTCCAACCCTTTCTCTCTGCAACGATCCTTCTGCACCCCAGTGTCAAACCTCTGCTCTTTGCAACAGTTCGTCTGCACCCCAGTCTCAAACCTCTGCTCTCTGTAAGATCCTTCAGCACACCAGTCTTCAAACTCTGCTCTCTGTAAGAGTCCTTCTGCACTCCAGTCTCCAAGCTCTACTCTCTGCAGCAGTCAATTTGAACCCCAGTCTCCAAACTCTGTTCTCTGTAAGATCCATCTGAACCCCAGTATCCAACCTCTGCTCTCTGTAACAATCCTTCTGGACCCCAGTCTCCAAACTCTGCTCTCTGCAAGATCATTCTAGACCCCAGTCTCCAACCTCTGCTCTCTGCAACAGTCCTTCTGCACCCCAGTCTCCAACATCTGCGCTCTGTAACAGTTTTTCTATACCATAGTCTATAAACTCTGGTATCTGTAACGGTTCTTCTGCACCCCAATTTCCAAACTCTGCTTTCTGAAACAGTCCTTCTGCACCTCAGTCTCCAAACTATGCTCTCTGTAGCAGGCCTTCTGCACCCCAGTCTTCAAAATCTGCTCTCTCCAAGGATCCTTCTGCACCCCAGTCTCCAACCACTGCTCTCTGCAATGATCCTACTGCACACGAGTCTCAAACCTCTGATTTCTGCAACAGTCCTTCGGCACTTCAGTCACCAAATTTTGCTCTCTTTAAGACCAATCTGAACCCCAGTCTCCAAAGCCTGCTCTCTGCAACAGTCTTTCAGCACAACAGTCTCCAACCTCTGCTCTCTGTAACAGTCCTTCTGCACCCCAGTCTCCAAACTCTGCTCTCTGCAACAGTCCTTCTGCACCACAGTCTCCAACCTCTGCTCTCTGTATGATCTTTCTGCACTCCAGTTTCCAAACTCTGCTCTCTGTAACATTCCTTCTCCACCCAGTCTCCAACCTCTGTCCTCTTCAACAGTCTTTCTGCTCCCCAGTCTCTGAGATCAGCTCTCTGTAACAGTCCTTCTGTACCGCAGTCTCCAAACTCTGCTCTTTGTTACAGTCCTTCTACACCCCAGTCTCCAACTTCTGCTTTCTGTATCAGTCTGGCTGAACCCCAGTCTCCAAAATCTGTTCTTTGTATCTATCCTTCTGCACCTCAGTCTCCAACCTATGCTCTATGTAAGAGTCCTTCTGAACCCCAGTCTCAAACCTCTGCTCTCAATAACAGTCCTATACCACAGTCTCCAAACTCTATTCTCTGTAACAGTTTTTCTGAACCTCACTCTGAAACCTCTGCTCTGTGCAAGATCCTTTTGCACCCAATCTTCAACCACTGCTCTCTGTAACAGTCAAGCTACACCTCAGTCTCCAACCTCTGCTCTCTGTAAGATCCTTCAGCAACCCAGTCTCAAAACACTGCTCTCTATAACGGTCGTACTGCACCCCAGTCTCCAACCTCTCCTCTCACTAACAGGCCTTTTGCACACCAGTTTTCAAACTCTACTCTATGCAAGGATCATTTTGCACCCCTGTTTCCAACGTCTGCTCTCTGCAATGATCCTACTGCACCCCAGTCTCCAACCTCTCATCTCTGAAAGAGTCTTCGGCACCTCAGTCTTCAACCTATGCTCTCTGTAAGATCCTTCAGCAACCCAGTTTCCAAACTCTCCTCTTTGTACAGGCCTTCTGCACGCGAGTCTCCAAACTCTGCTCTCTGTTGCAGGCCTTCTGCATCCCAGTCTCCAACCGCTGCTCTCTGCAACTATCCTTCTGCACCCCAGTCTCCAGCCTCTGTTCTCTGAAATGATCCTCCTGCACCCCAGTCTCCGACCTCTGATCTCTGCAACAGTTCTTCTGCACCTCAGTCTCCAACCTCTGCTCTCTGTATGATCCTTCTGCACCCCTGTTTCCAAACTCTGCTCTCTGTAACAGTTCTTCTGCACCCAAGTCTCCAAACTCTGCTCTCTGTAACAGGATTTCCACATCTCAATCTCCAACCTGTGCTCTATGTAACAGTCCTTCTGCATCCCAGTCTCCAAACTCTGCTCTCTACAACAGTCCTTCTACACCCTAGTTACCAACATCTGCTCTCTGCAACAGACTTTCCGCACCCCAGTCTTCAACATCTGCTCTCTTCAACAGTTCTTCTGCACCTCAGTCTGTAAACTCTGCTCTCTGCAACGAACCTTCTGCACCCCAGTCTCCTATTTCTGCTCTCTGTAACAGTCCTTCTGCACCTTAGTCTTCCAACTCTGTGCTCTATATGATCCTTCTGCAACACAGTCTTTAAACTCTGCACTCTGTAACAGTCCTTTTGCAAAACAGTCTCCAACCTCTGCTCTCTTTACCAGAACTTCTGCCACCCAGTCTCCAAACTCTGCTCTGTGTAACAGGCCTTCTGCACCCCAGTCTCCAACCTCTTCTCTCTGTTCTTATCCACCTCAGTCTTCAACTCCTGCTCTCTGCAACAGTCCTTTTGCACGCAAGTCTCTAAACTCTGCTCTCTGTATGATCCATCTGAACCCCAGTCTCCAACCTCTGCTCTCTGTAACAGTCCTTCTGCACCCCAGTCTTCAAACTCTGCTCTCTGTAAGAGTCCTTCTGCACCCCAGTCTCCAAACTCTGCTATCTGTAACAGTCCTTCTGCATCTCATTCTCCAACCTCTTCTCTCTGCAACAGTCATTCTTCTCCCCAGTCTCTGAGATCTGCTCTCTGTAACAGTCCTTCTGTACCGCAGTGTGCAACCAGTGCTCCCAGTTTCAGTTCTTCTATATCCCAGTCTCCAAACTCTGCTTTCTGTATCAGAGTGTCTGAACCCCAGTATTCAACCTCTGTTCTCTGTATCCATCCTTCTGACCCTCAGTCTCCAACTTGTGCTCTCTGTAAGAGTCCTTCTGCATCCCAGTCGCCAACCTCTTCTCTCGGTAAGAGTCCTAAACCGCAGTTTCCAAACTCTGCTCTCTTTATAGGTACTTCTGCACCCAAATTTCCATCCTCTGCTTCCTGTAACAGTCCTTCTGCACCTCAGTCTCCAAACTATGCTCTCTGCAACAGTCCTTTTACAACCCACTCTCCAACATCTGGTCTCTGCAACAGTCCTTATGCATTACAGTCTGAAAACACTGCTGCGTGCAATGAATCTCCTGCACCCCAGTCTCCTACCTCAGGTGTCTGTTACAATCCTTCCGCACCTCAGTCTCCAAACTCTGCTCTCTGTAAGATCCATCTCAACTCCAGTCTCTTACTTCTGCTCTCTGTAACCGTTCTTCTACACCTCAGTCTCCAAACTCTGCTCTCTCCAACAACCTTCTGCAGGCCAGTCTGCAAAATCTGCTCTCTGCAACGGTCTTTCTGGACCCCAGTCTCCAATGTCTGCTCTCTGCAACAGTCCTTCTGCACCACAGTCTCCAACCTGTGCTCTCTGTAAGTTCTTTCTGCACTCCAGTTTCCTAACTCTGTTTTCTAACATTCCTTCTAGAACCCAGTGGCCAACCTCTGCTTTCTGCAAGGGTCCTGCGGCACCCCTGTCTCCAAACTCTGTTCTCTCAACAGTCTTTCTGATCCCCAGTCTCCAGTATCTGCTCTTTGTAACAATCCTTCTGTACCGCAGTCACCAAACTCTGCTCTCTGTAACTGTCCTTCTGCACCCCAGTCTCCAACCTCTGCTTTCTGTATCAGTCCTTTTGAACCCCAGTCTCCAACCTCTGCTCTCTGTCTCTATCCTTCTGCACCTTAGTCTCCAACCTGTGCTTTCTGTAACAGTCCTTCTGCACCCAAGTCTTCCACCTCTGCTCTCTGTAACAGTCCTTCTATACCATAGTCTCCAACCTCTGCTCTCTGTAACAGTTTATCTGCACCCAAATTTCCAAACTCTGCTTACTGTAACACTCCTTCTGCACCTCATTCTCCAAACTTTGCTATCCTTATCAGTCTTTCTACACCTCAATCTCCACCCTCGGCTCTCTGTAACAGTACTTCTGCACCTCAGTCTGAAACCTCTGCTCTCCACAATCCTTCTGCACCCCAGTTTTCAACCACTGCTCTCTGTAACAGTCCACCTGCACCTTAGTTTTTTACCTCTGCTCTCTGTAAGATCCTTCAGCAACCCAGTTAAAACTCTGCTCTCTGTAAGAGTCTTTCTGCACCCCAGTCTCCAACCTCTCCTCTCTGTAACAGGCCTTCTGTACCTCAGTCTCCAATCACTGCTCTCTGCAACAGTCCTTCTACACCCCAGTCTCCATACTCTTATGGCCCCAATGATCCTTCTGCACCCCAGTAGCCAAACTCTGTTCTCTACATCAGTTCTGATTCACCCCAGACTCCAAACTCTGCTCTCTATAACAGTCCTTCTGTACCACAGTCTCCAACCTCTGTTCTCTGTAAGGGTCCTTATGCACCCCAGTATCCAACCTCTCCTTTCTGTATCAGTAGTTTTGAACTACAGTCTCCAAACTCTGCCCTCTGGAAGAGTCCTTCTGCAACTAAGTCTGCAAACTATGCTCTCTGCAACAGTCCTTTTGCACCCCAGTCTCCATCCTCTGCTCTCTGCAACAGTCCTTTTTCACCCAGTCTCCAACATCTTCTCTCTGCAACAGTTATTCTTCACAACAGTCTCCAAACTTTGCTCTCTGTAACAGTCTTTCTGTACTGCATTCTCCAACCTCTGTTCTCCGTAAGGGTATGTCTGCACCTGAGTCTCCAACCTCTGTTTTCTGCATCAGTCCTTCTGCATCCCAGTCTCCAACCTCTGCTCTGAGTAACTGTCCTTCTGCACCTTAGTCTCCAACCTCTGCCCTCTGCTACAGTCCTTCTAGACCCCAATCTCCAACCTCTACTCTCTGCAACAGTCCTTGTACATCCCAGTCTAAATGCTCTGCTCTCTGCAACAGTCCTTCTGCACCCCAGTCTCCAACCTCTGCTCTCTGTAACAATACTTTTGCACCTCAGTCTCCAAACTCTGCTCTCTTCAACGGTCCTTCTGCACCTGAGTCTCCAACCTCTACTCTTTGTAACAGTGCTTCTGCACCTAAGTATCCATTCTCTGCTCTCTGTAAGATCCTTCTGCAACCCAGTCTCCAAACTCTGCTCTCTTTAACAGTCCTTCATCACCCCAGTCTCCAAATTCTGCTCTCTGTCTCAGGCCTTTTGCACTCCAGTCTCCAACCTCTGCTCTCTGTATCAGTCCATCTGCACCACAGTCTCTAACGTTGGCTCTCTGCAACGATCCTTCTGCACCCCAGTCTCCAACCTCTGCTCGCTGCAACAGTCCGTGTGCAACCCAGTCTACAATATCTGCTCTCTACATTAGTCCTTCTGCACCTCAGTCTGAATACTCTGCTCTCTGCCATGATCCTTCTGCACCTCAGTCTCCATCTTCTGTTCTCTGCAACAGTCCTTCTGCACCCCAGTCTCCAAACTCTGCTCTCTGTAACAGTCCTTCTGTACCGCAGTCTCCAACCTCTCCTCTCTTTAATGGTCCTTCTGCACCCCAGTCTCCAAACACTGATTACTGTATCAGTCTTTCTGCACCACAGTCTCCAACCTCTGCTCTCTGTAACAGTCTTTCTACACCTAAGTCTCCAATCTCTGCTCTATGCAACAGTCTTTCTGCAACCCAGTCTCCAACCTCTGCTGTCTGCAACAATCATTCTGCACCCCAGTCTCCAACAACTGTTTTCTGTATCAGTCCTGCACCACAGTCTCCAAAATCTGCTCTCTGTAACGGTCCTTCTGCACCCCTGTCTCCAGTCTCTGCTCTCTGTAACAGTCCTTTTGCATCTCAGTCTCAAAACTCTGCTCTCTGCAACAGTCCTTCTGCACAACAGTCTGAAATCCCTGTTCTCGGCGAATATCCTTCTGCACCCCATTTTCAAAACTGCTCCCTGTAACAGTCCTTCTGCTCCCCAGTCTCCAACGTCTTCTCTCTGTAACAGTCCTTCTGCACCTCAGTCTCCAACCTATGCTCTCTGCAACAGTCTTTCTGCACCCCAGTCTCCAACCTCTGCTCTCTGCAGTAATCCTCTGCACCCCAATCTCCAACGTCTGCTCTCTGCCACAGTTTTTCTGCGTTCCAGACTCCAACCTCTTCTCACTGCAAAGATCCTTTGGCACCCCAGTCTCAAAACTCTGTTAGCTGCAAAAGTCCTTGTGAAGCCCAGTCTCCAACATCTTCTCTCTGCAACAGTTCTTCTGTACCTCAGTCTGAAAACTCTGCTCTCTGCAACAATCCTTCTGCACCCAGTCGTCAAACTCTACTCTCTGTAACAGTCCTTCTGTACATCAATCTCAAACCTCTGCTTTCTGTAAGACCATTTTAAACGTAGTCCACAAACTCTGCTCACTGAAACACATTCTGCACCCAGTCTCCAATCTCTGCTCTCTGTAACAGGCCTTCTGCACCCCAGTCTCAAACCACTGCTCTCTGTAAGAGGAATTCTTCACCCCAGTCTACAACACCTACTCTCTGCAATGATGCTTGTGCACCCCAGTCTCCAACCTCTGCTCTCTGCAATAGTCGTTCAGCATCCCAGTGTCCAAACTCTGCTCTCTATAACAGTCCTTCTGTACCGGGTCTCCAATCTCTGCTCTCTTTATCCGTCCTTCTGCACCCCAGTCTCCAACATCTGCTTTCTCTATAAGTCCTTCTGCACCCCAGTCTCCAATATCTGCTCTCTTTAACAGTCTTTCTGCACCTCACTCTCCAACCTCTGCTTTCTGCAAAAGTCCTCCTGCATTCCAGTCTCCAAGGCCTGCTCTCTGCAACATTCCTTCTGTACCACAGTCTCCTACCTGTGCTCTTTGTAAAAGTCCTTCTGCACCCCAAGATAAAACCTCTGCTTTCTGAAACGATGCTTTTGCACCCCAGTCTCAAACCTCTGCTCTCTCCTAAGATTTTTCTGCACCTCAGTCTCCAACTTCTGATGTCTGCAACGATCCTTCGTCATCCCAGTCTCAAATATCTGAACTCTGTAACAGTCCTTCTACACCTCAGTCTCCAACCTCTGCTCTCTGCAACAGTCTTTTTGCACCCCAAACTCCAACATGTGCTCTCTTCAACAGTCCTTCTATACCCCAGTCTCCAACCTCTTCTCTGCTCTCTTAAACAGTCCTACTGCACCCCACTCTCTAACCTCTGCTCTCTGTAACAGTCCTTCTGCACCTCAGGCTCCAAACTCTGCTCTCTGAAAGAAACTTCTACAGCCCAGTCTCAAACCTCTGCTCTCTACAACAGTCTTTCTGCCCCCCAGTCTCCAACTTCTGCTCTCTGCAATAATCTTTCTGCACCCCAGTCTCAAACGTCTGCTCTCTGTTACAGTCCTTCTGCATCCCAGACACCAAACTCTTCTCACTGTAAGATCTTTCTGAACCCCAGGCTCCAACCTCTGCTCTCTTCAAAGTTCTTTCTGAACCCCAGTCTGAAACCTCTGTTCTCTGCATCAATCCTTCTGTGCCACAGTCTCCAACATCTACTCTCTGCAACAGTTCTTCTCCACACCACTCTCCAACCTCTGTTCTCTATAACAGTCCTTATGTACTGCAGTCCCAAACCACTGCTCTCTCTAAGGGTCCTTCTGCACCCAAGTCTCCAAACACTGTTCTTTGTAACTGTCCTTTTGCACCTTAGTCTCCAACCGCTGCTCTCTGCTACAGTACTTCTGCACCCCAGTCTCCTACCTCTACTCTCTGCAACAGTCCTTCTACACGCCAGTCTAAAACCTCTGCTCTCTGCAATACTCCTTCTGCACCCCTGTCTCCAACCTCTGCTCTTTGTATCAATCCTTCTGCACCTCAGTCTCCAAGATCTGCTCTCTGTAACGATCCTTCTGCACCTCAGTCTCCAAACTCTAGTCTTTGTAACAGTGCTTGTGCACCTCAGTCTCCAAACTCTGCTCTTTGTAAGATCCTTCTGCAACCAAGTCTCCAAACTCTGCTCTCTGTACCAGGCTTTCTTCACCCCAGTTTCCAACATCTGCTCTCTGTATCTGCCCTTCTGCACCCCAATCTTCAACCTCTGCTCTCTGCAACAATCCTTCTGCATCCTGTCTCCAAACTCTGCTCTCTGCAACAGTCCTTCTGCACCCAGTCTCCGAACTCTGTTCTCTGCAACAGTGGTTCTGCATCCCAGTGTCCAACCTCTGCTCTTTATACCAGTCCTTCTGTACCGGAGTCTTTAACCTCTGCTCTCTTTATCCATCATTCTGCACCCCAGTCTCCAACACCTGATTTCGCTATAAGTCCTTCTGCACCCCAGTCTTCAATATCTGCTCTCTTTAACAGTCTTTCTGCATATCAGTCTCCAACCTCTGCTGTCTGCAAAAGTCCTCCTGCACCCCAATCTTCAACCTCTGCTGTCTGCAACATTCCTTCTGCACCCCAGTCTCCTACCTGTGCTCTCTGTAAAAGTCTTTCTGCACCCCAATCTCAAACCTCTGCTCTCTGTAACGATGATTCTGCACCTTAGTCTCTAACCTCTGCTCTCTGAAACGATCTTTCTGCACCTCAGTCTCCAACTTCTGCTCTCTGCAAGGATCCTTCTGCATCCCAGTCTCAAACATCTGCAATCTGTAACAGTCCTTCTACACCTCAGTCTCCAACCTCTCCTCTCTGCAACAGTCTTTTTGCACCGCAATCTCCAACATGTGCTCTCTTCAACAGTCCTTCTATACACCAGTCTCCAACCTCTGCTCTGCTCTCTTAAAATGTCTTTCTGCACCCCACTCTCCAACCTCTGCTCTCTGTAACAGTCCTTCTGCACCTCAGTCTCCAAACCCTGCTCTCTGAAAGAAACTTCTACAAACCAGTCTCCAAACTCTGTTTTCTGTAACAGTCCTTCTGCACCCCATTCATCAACCTCTGCTCTCAGCAATGGTCCTTATGCACCCCAGTCTCCAAACTCTGCTCTTCGCAAAAGTCCTTCTGTACCCCAGTCCCCAACCTAAGCTCTCTGAAAGATCCTTCTGCACCCAAGTCTCAAAACTCTTCTCTCTGTAACAGTCCTTCTGCACCCCAGTCTCCAACCTATATTCTCTGTAACAATCCTTCTGCACATTAGTCTTTAACCTCTGCTCTCAGCAATGATCCTTTTGCACCCCAGTCTCCAACTTCTGTTCTCTGCAACAGTCCTTCTGCACCACAGTCTGCAACATCTGCTCTCTGTAACAGTCCTTCTGTACTGCAGTCTCCAACCTCTGCTCTCTGTAACATTCCTTCTGCTCCTCAGTCTCAATCTCTGCTCTCTGTATCAGTCCTTCTGCACCCCTGTTTCAAAACTCTGCTCTCTGAAAAAGTCCTTCTGCACCTCAATCTCCAACAACTGCTTTCGGCAAAAGTCCTCCTACACACCAGTCTCCAAACTCTGCTCTCTGGGACAGTCCTTCTATACCCCATCTACATAATCTGCTCTCTGCAACGATCCTTCTGCACCCCATTCTCCAACGTCTGCTGTGGAACAGTCTCTCTGCAACCCAGTCTCCAAACTCTGCTTTCTATAAGATCATTCTGTACCCCAGTTTCCAAACTCTGCTCTCTGTAACATTCCTTCTGCACCCCAGTCTCCAACCTCTGTTCTCTGCAATGGTCCCTCTGCACCCAGGGTTCAACCTTATTCTCAACAACAGTTTTTCTGTACCGCAGTCTTCAACCTCAGTTCTCTGTAAGGGTCCTTCTTCTCCCCAGTCTCCAAACTCTGCTTTCTGTATCAGTGCTTCTGCACGACATTCTCCAAACTCTGCTCTCTGCAACAGTCCTTCTGCACCACAGTCTGCAACATCTGCTCTCTGTAACAGTCCTTCTGTACTGCAGTCTCCAACCTCTGCTCTCTGTAACGGTCCTTCTGCACCCGAGTCTCCAAACTCTGCGTTATGCATCAGTCATTCTGCACCCCAGTCTCCAACCTCTGCTCTCTGTAACAGTCCTTCTGCACCTCAGAATCCAAACACTGTTCTCTGCAACAGTCCTACTGCGCCCCAATCTCCAACCTCTGCTCTCTGCAACAGTCCTTATGCACCTCAGTGTCCAAACTCACCTCTCTGTAAGATCCTCTTAAACCCAGTCTCCAACCTCTGCTTTCTGCAATGGTCCTTCTGCACCCCAGTCTTCAAACTCTGATCTCTACAATAGTTATTCTGCACCCCAGTCTAAAACCTCTGCTCTCTGTAACAGTCCTTCTGTACCACAGTCTCCAAACTCTGTTCTCTGTAAGGGTTTTCCTGCACCACATTGTCCAACCTCTGCTTTCTGTATCAGTTTTTTTGCACCACATTCTCGAAACACTGCTGTCTGTATCAGTCCTTCTGCACCCCAGTCTGCAACCTCTGCTCTTTGCAATAGTCCATATGCACCCCAGTCTCTAAATTCTGCTCTCTGTCACAATCCTTCTGCACCCCAGTCTCCAACATCTGCTGTCTGCAACAGTCCTTCTCCAACCCAGTCTCCAAACTCTGCTCTCTGCAACAGTCCTTCTGCACCCCAGTGTCCGTACTCTGCTCTCTGCAATGATCCTTCTGCACCCAAGTCTCCAACCTCTGCTGTCTAAAAGATCCTTCTGACCCCAGTTTCCAAACTCTGCTCTCTGTTATATTCCTTCTCCACACCAGTCTAAACCCTCTGCTTTCTGCAATGGTCATGCTGCACCCCAGTCTCCAACCTCTGTACTCTGCAACACTCCTTCTGTTCCCCAGTCTCCAAACTCTGCTCTCTGTAACAGTCCTTCTGTACTGCAGTCTCCAAACTCTGCTCTCTGTAAAGGTGCTTTTGCACGCCAGTTTCCAACCTATGCTTTCTTTCTCCATCCTTCTCCACCTCAGTCTCAAACCTCTGCTCTCTCCAAAGTCCTTCTGCATCCCATTCTACAACTCTGCTCTCTGAAACAGTCCTTCTGAACAACAGTATCCAACATCTGCTCTCTGAAAAAGTCCTTGTGTACCCTAGTCTCCAACCTCTGCTCTCTGGAACAGTCTTTCTGTACTGCAGTCTCCAACTTCTGCTCTCTGAAACGAACCATGTTCACCCCAGTCTCCAACATCTGCTCTCTACAAAACTCCTTCTGCACCTCAGTCTGAAAATTTTGCTCTCTGCAACAATCCTTCTGCACCCAAGACTTCAACATCTGCTCTCTGTAACAGTCCTTCTGCACCTCAGTTTCCAAACTCTGCTCTATATAAGATCCTTCTGCAACACAGTCTCCAAAATTTGGTCCCTTTAACAGTCTTTCTGCACCTCAGTCTCGAACCTCTGCTCTCTGTAACACTCGATCTACACCTCAGTCTGAAACCTCTTCTCTCTGCAGGATCCTTCTGAACTCCAGTCTCCAACCACTGCTCTCTGTAACAGTCCTCCTTCACATCAGTCTCCAAACTCTGCTCTCTGTAAGATCATTTTACCACCCAGTCTCCTAACTCTGCTCTCTATAACAGTCCTTCTGCACGCTAGTCTTCTACCTCTGCTCTTTTTAACAGGCCTTCTGCACCCCAGTCTCCGAACTCTGCTCTCTGTAACAGGACTTCAGCATCCCAGTCTCCAAACTCTTCTCTCTGCAACGATCATCCTACACCTCAGTCTCCAAAATCTGCTCTCTGTAAGATCCTTCTGCAACCCAGCCTCCCAACTCTGCCCTCTCTAACAGTCCTTCTTCACACCTTCTCCAACTCTCCTCTCTGTAATAGGCCTTTTGCACCCCAGTCTCCAAAGTCTGATCTCTATAAGAAGTCTTCTACACCCCAGTCTCCAACCTCTGCTCTCTGCAACAGTCCTTTTGAACCCCAGTCTCCCACCTGTGGTCTCTGCAACAGTCCTTCTGCACCTCAGTCTTAAAACGCTGTTCTCTGCTACGATCCTTTTGTACCTCAGTCTCCAACCTCTACTCTTTGTAACAGTCCTTCTGCACCTGGGTCCCCAACATCTGCTCTCTGTTAGATCCTTCGTCAACCCAGTCTCCAAACTCTGTGATCTGTAACAGTAATTCTAGAGCCTTTTCCACACTCTGCTCTCCGGTATAGGCCTTCTGAACCCCAGTCTCCAACCTCTGCTCTCTGCAAAAGTCTTTTTGCACCGCAGTCTCCAACCTCTGCTCTCTGCAACGATCCTTCTGCACCCCAGTCTCCAACGTCTCCTCTCCTCAACAGTCCTTCTGCACCTAAGTCTCCAAATTCTGCTCTCTGCAACAGTTCTTATACACCCCAGTCTTCAACCTCTGCTCTGTGTAACAGTCCTTCTGCACCCCAGTCTCCAACCTCTGCTCTCTGTAACAATCCTTCTGCACCCCAGTCTCCAACCTCTGCTCTCTGCAAAAGTCTTTTTGCACTGCAGTCTCCAACCTCTGCTCTCTGCAACAATCCTTCTGCACCCCAGTCTCCAACATCTCCTCTCCTCAACAGTCCTTCTGCACCTCAGTCTCCAAATTCTGCTCTCTGCAACATCTTCTACACCCCAGTCTTCAACCTCTGCTCTGTGTAACAGTCCTTCTGCACCCCAGTCTCCAACATCTGCTCTCTGTAACAATCCTTCTGCACCCCAGTCTCCAACCTCTGCTCTCCGTAACAGTCTTTCTGCACCATATTCTCCAACCTCTGCTCTCTGTTACAGTCTTTCTATACCGCAATCTCCAACCTTTGCTCTCTGTAACGGTTTCTCTACCCCAATTTCCAACCTCTGCTTTCTGTAACAGTCCTTCTGTACCTCAGTCACCAAACTCTGCTCTCTGTAACAGTCCTGATGCACCTTAGTCTGAAACCTCTGCTCTCTGCACGATCCTTCTGGACCCCAGTCTCCAAAGACTGCTCTCTGTAATATTCATCCTGCCCCATAGTCACCAACCAATGCTCTCTGTTAGATCCTTCTGCAACCCAGCCTCAAAACTTTGCTCTCTATAACAGTCCTTCTTCTACCCAGTCTCACACCTCTGCTCTCTGTTGCAGGACTTATGCACCTCAGTCTCCAAACTCTGCTCTCTTAAACAGTCCTTCTGCATGACAGTCTGCAACCTCTGCTCTCTGTAACGGTCTTTCTGCACCCCAGTCTCACACCTCTGCTTTCTGTATCATAATTCTTCACCCGAGTCTCCAACGTCTGCTCTGTGTAACAGTCCTTCTGCATCTTAGTCTCTAACCTCTGCTCTCTGCAACAGTCCTTCTGCACCCCAGTCTCCAACCTCTGCTTTCTGCAACATTCCTTTTGCACCCCAGTCTTCAACCTTTGCTCTGGGTAACAGTCCTTCTTCACCGCAGTCTCCCACCTCTTCTCTCTGTAATGATCCTTCTGCAGCCCAGTCTCCATCTCTGCTGTCTTCAATGATTTTTCTGCAACTCAGTATCAAACTTCTGCTCTTTTCAACGATCCTTCTGCACCCCAGTCTCCAACCTCTACTCTCTGTAACTATTTTTCTGCACCTCCATCTCCAACCTCTGCTCTCTGAAACGATCCTTATGCACCCCAATCTTCAACATGTGCTCTCTGTAACGGTCCTTCTACACCCCCGTCTCAAACCTCTGCTTTCTGTGAAAGTCATTCTGAATCAGGGTTTCCAACCACTGCTCTCTGTAACAGTCCTTCTGCACCTCTGTCTCCAACTTCTGAACTCTGCAACCTTACTTGTGCACCCCATTCTCTAACCTCTGCTCTCTGTAACAGTCCTTCTGCACCCCATTCTCTAACCTCTGGTCTCTGCAACAGTCCTTCTGTAACACAGTCTTCAACCTCTGCTCTCTATAATGGTCCTTCTGCACCCCAGTCTCAACCTCTGCTTTCTGTATCAGTAATTCTGCACCCCAGTCTCCAAAATTTGCTCTCTGTAACATTGTTTCTGCACCTCAGTCTCCAACGTCTTCTCTCTGTGACAGTTCTTCTGCACCCCAGTCTCCAAACTCTGCTCTCTGCAACAGTTCTTCTAAACCCCAGTCTCCAACATCTGCACTCTTAAACAATTCATCTATAAACCATTCTCCAACCTCTGCTCTCTTTAACAGTCCTCTTGTATTGCAGTCTCCGAATTCTGCTCTCTGCAACTGTCCTTCTGCACCATAGTCTCCAACCTCTGTTTTCTGTATAAGTCCTTCTGCACCCCAGTCTCCAACCTCTCTAATTTCCAACAGTCCCTCTGCACCTCAGTCTGAAAACTCAGTTCTCTGCAACGATCCTTCTGCACCCCAGTCTCCAAACTCTGCTCTCTGTAACAGTCCTGTTCCACCTCAGTCTCCAAACTCTGCTCTCTGTAAGATCCTTCTGCAACCCTGTCTCCAAACTCTGCTCTTTGTAACAGTCCTTCTGCACCCCAGTCTAAAACCTCTGCTCTGTTCAACAGTTTGTCTGAACCGCAGTCTCAAACATCTGCTTTATGAAAAATCCTTCTGCACCCCAGTCTCCAAACTCCGATCTCCATAACAGTCCTTCTTCACCCGAGTCTCCAACCTTTGCTCTCTGTACCAATCCTTCTGTACCTCAGTCTCCAACCTCTGCTCTCTATAACAGTCCTTCTGTACCTCAGTCAGCAACATCTGCTCTCTGTAACAGGCCTTATGCACCCCAGTCTCCAAACTCTGCTCTCTGTAAGTTCTTCTACACCCCAGTCTCGAACCTCTACTCTCTGTAACAGGCCTTATGCACCCTAGTCTCCAACCTCTGCTCTCTGTGCAGTGCTTCTGCACCACAATCTCCAAACTCTGCTCTCTGTAACGGAACTTCTGCAACCCATTCTCAAACATCTGCTCTATGCAACAATTCTTCTTCTACCCTTCTCCAAACTCTGCTCTCTGTAACAGTCCTTTTGTATCGCAGTCTCCAACCTCTTCTCTTTGTAATGGTCCTTCTGCTCACCAATAGCCAACCTCTGGTTTCTGTAACAGACGTTCTACACCTCAGACTCCAAACTCTGCTCTCTGTAAAAGTCCTTCTGTGCCTCATTCTGAATCCTCTGCTCTCTGCAAAGATCCTTCTGCACCCCAGTCTTCAAACTGTGCTACCTGTAACAGGCCTTCTGCACCCCAGTCTCCAACCTCTGCTCTCTGTAACAGGCCTTCTGCACCCCAGTCTCCTAACTCTGTTCTCTCTAATAGGCCTTCTGCACCGCTGTCTCTCACATCTTCTCTCTACAACGATCCTTCTGCACCTCAGTATCCAACCTCTGCTCTCCGCAACAGTCTTTTTGCACTCCAGTTTCCAATTTGTTCTCTCTGTAAGATCCTTTTGCATCCCAGTCTCCAACATCTGCTCTCTGTAACAGTCCTTCTGTACCCGAGTATCCAACGTCTGCTCTCTGTAAAAGTCCTTCTGCACCTCAGTTTCCAAACGTTGCTCTCTGTAATGGTCCTTCTGCACCCCAGTCTCCAACATCTGCTCACTGCAACAATCCTTCTTCTCAAAAGGCTCCAACCTCTGCTCTCTGCAATTGTCTCTCTGCACCCCAGTCTCCAAACTCTGCTCTCTGTAACAGTCCTTCTGTACCGCAGTCTCCAAACTCTTCTCTCTATAATGGTCCTTCTGTACCCCAATTGCCAAACTCTGCTTTCTGTAACAGTCCTTCTGAAAATCAGACTCCAAACTCTGCTATCTGTAACAATCCTTCTGAGCCTCCTTCTGAAACCTCTGCTCTCTGTAATGGTCCTTATGCATCCCAGTCTCCAACCTCTGCTCTCTGTAACAGGTCTTCTGCAACCCAGTCTCCAAACTCTGCTCTGTAACAGGACTTCTGCACCCCAGTCTCCAAACACTTCTGTATGCAACGATCCTTCTGCACCTCAGTCTCCAACCTCTGTTCTCACCAACAGTGCTTCTGCACCCCAGGCTTCAAACTCTGCTCTCTGTAATAGTCCTTCTGTACTGCAGTCTCCAACCTCTTCTCTCTCTAATGGTCATTCTGCACCCCAGTTTCCAAATGCTTTTTTGTGTATCAGTTATTCTGCACCCCAGTCTCCAACCAGTGCTCTCTGTATAAGTCCTTCTGCACCTCAGTCTCCAACGTCTGCTTTCTGCAACAGTCCTTATATACCCCAGTCTCCAGCCTCTGCTCTCTGTAAAATCCTTCTGCACCCCAGTTTCCAAACTCTGCTCTTTGTGACATTCCTTCTGAACCCCAGTCTCCAGCCTCTGCTTTTTGTAACAGTACTTCTGTACCACAGTCTCCTGTCTCTTCTCACTGCAACATTTTCTCTGCACACCACTCGCCAAACTGTGCTCTCTGTAACTGTCTTTCTTACCCCAGTCTCCAACCTCTTCTCTCTGTAACGATCCTTCTGCATCTCAGTCTCCAACCTCTGCTCTCTGCAATGATCTTTTTGAACTTCAGTTTGAAACCTCTGCTCTCTGCAACGATCCTTCTTCACCCCAGTTTCCAACCTCTGCTCTCTGTAACAGTCCTTCTACACATCTGTCTCCAACGTCTCCTGTTTTTACCAATCCTTCTGCACCTCAGTCTCCAACCTCTGCTCTCTTTAACAGTCCTTCTGCACCTCAGTCTTCAACCGATGCTCTCTGAAACAGGCTTTCTGCACCCCATTCTCCATCCTTTGCTCTCTGTAACAGTTCTTCTGCACCCCAATCTCGAACCTCTGCTCTCTGTAACAGTCCTTCTGCAACCCAGTCTCCAACCTCTTCTCTCTGCAACGATCCTTCTGCACCCCAGCCTCTAATCTCTGCTTTCTGAATCAGTCTTTCTGCACCCCAGTCTCCAACCTCTGCTCTCTGTAACAGTCCTTCTGCACCTCAGTCACCAAACTCTGCTGTCTGCAACAGTCCTTCTGCACCCAAGTCTCAAACCTTTGCTCCCTACAACACTCCTTCTGCACCTCACTCTCTTACCTCTACTCTCTGTAACAGTCCTCCTGCACCTCAGTCTTCAACATTTGCTCTTTGTAAGATTCTTCTGCAACCAAGTCTCCAATCTCTGCCCTCAGTAACAGTCCTTCACTACCCCTTCTCCAACTCTGTTCTCTGTAACAGTCCTTCTGCACACCAGTCTCAATACTCTGCTCTCTACAACGATTCTTCCCCACCCCAGTTTCCATTCTCTGCTCTCTGCAAAAGTCCTTCTCCACACCAGTCTGCAACCTCTGCTCTCTGTTACAGTCCTCCAGTAGTGCAGTATCCAAAATCTCCTCTCTATAACGGTTCTTCCGCACCCCAGTCTCCAAACTCTGTTCTCTGTAACAGTCCTTCTAAACCTCAGTGTCCAAACTCTGCTCTGTGCAACAGTCCTTGTGCACCTCAGTCTGAAAACTCTGTTCTCTGCAACGATCCTTCTGCACCCCAGTGTCCATCCACTGCTCTCTGTAGCACTCCTGCTGTACCTCAGTCTCCAACCTCTGATCTCTGTAAGATCTTTCTGCAACCCTACCTCCAAACCCTGCTTTCGGTAAGAGTCCTTCTGCACCCCAGGATCCAACCTCTGCTCTCTTTAACAGGCCTTTTGCACCCCATTCTCCAACCTATGCTCTCTGTAATAGTGCTTCTGCACCTCAGTCTACAAACTCTGCTCTCTGCAACCCTCCTTCTGCACCCCAGTCTCCAAACTCTGCTTACTGTATCAGTCCATCTGCACCACAATTTCCAACCTCTGCTCTCTGTAACAGACTTTCTGCACCTCAGTCAACAAACTCTGCTCTCTGCAACAGTCCTTCTACATCCCAGTCTCCAACATTTTCTCTCTAAAACAGTCCTTCTGCACCAAATCTCCAACTTCTTTTTCTGTAACAGTCCTACTATAACCCAGTCTCCAACCTCTGCTCTCTGCAACAGTCCTTTTGCACCCCAATCTGAACCTGTGCTCTCAGCAACAGTTCTTATACACCCCAGTGTCCAGCCTCTTCTGTCTACAACAGTCCCTCTGCCTCCCAGTCTCCAAATTCTGCTCTATGTAACAATCCTTCTGCACCTCAGTCTCCAACCTCTGTTCTCTGCAACGGTCCTTCTGCACCTCAGTCTCCAAAAACCACTCCATGTAAAAGTACTTCTGAACACCTTCTCCATACTCTGCTCTCTGTAACAGGCCTTCTGCACTGCAGTCTCCCAACTCTGTTCTCTATAAAAATCCTTCTGCACCCCAGTCTCAAAATTTTGCTCTCTACAACGATCCTTCTTCAACCCAGTGTCCAATATTTGCTCTATGCAACAGTCCTTCTGCACCCCAGTCTTCAACATGTGCTCTCTGTAAAAGTCATTCTTCACCTCAGTCTGAAAACTCTGTTCTCTACAAGGATCCTTCTGCACCCCAGTCTCCAATCTCTGCTCTCTGTAACAGTCCTGCTGCACCTCGCTCTACAACCTCTGCTTTCAGTAAGATCCTTGTGAACTTTGTCTATAAACTCTACTCTCTTTAGGAGTTCTTCTGCAAGTCATTCTGAAAACTCTGTTCTCTACAAGGATCCTTCTGCACCCCAGTCTTCAAACTCTGCTCTCTGTAACAGTCCTTTTGCACCTCAGTCTCCAAACTCAGGTGTCTGCAACGATCCATCTGCACCTCAGTTTTGAAAGTCTACTCTCTGTAACAGGGCTTCTGCACCCCAGTCTCAAACTTCTGCTAACTGCAACGATCCTTCTGCACACCAGTCTCCAACTTCTGCTCTCTGCAACAGTCCTTCTGCACCCAGTCTCCAACCTCTGCTCTCTGCAATGATCCTTCTGCACCCGAGTATTCAACATGTGCTCTATGCAACAGTCCTTTTGCACCCATATCTCCAACCTTTGCTCTCTGAAACAGTCAATCTGCACCTCAGTCTGAAAACTCTGTTCTCTGTAATGATCCTTCTGCACCCCAGTATCCAAAATGTGCTCTATGTTACAGTCCTTTTGCACCCATATCTCCAACCTCTGCTCTCTGCAACAGTCCTTCTGCACCTCAGTCTGAAAAATCTGTTCTCTGCAATGATCCTTCTGCACCCCAGTCTCCAAAATCTGCTCTCTGTAATAGTCTTGTTGCACCTTAGTCTCGAATCTCTGCTCTCTGTAAGATCCTTCTGCAACCCTGTCTCCAAACTCTGCTCTCCGTAACAAACTTCTGCACCCCAGTCTCCAACCTCTGCTCTCTGCAACAGTCCTTCTAAACCCCAGGCTCCAAATTCTGCTCTCTGCAACAGTCCTACTGCACCCCAGGCTCCAACTTCTGTTCTCTGTAACAATCCTTCTTCACCTCAGTTACCAAACTCTGATCTCTGCAATAGTCCTTCTTCACCACAGTTTCCAAACTCTGCTTTCTGTAACAATCTTTCTGCACCCCAGTCTCAAAACTCTGCTGTCTACAACAATCTTTTTGCACCAAGTCTCCACACTCTGCTCTCTGCAGAAGTCGTTCTGCACCCCAGTCTCCAAAATCTGCTCCCTACAACAGTTCTTCTGCTCCTCAGTCTGACAACTCTGCTCTCTGCAACGATCCTTGTGCACTCCAGTCTTTAAACTCTACTGTCTGTAAAAGTCTTTCTGCACCTCAATCTTCAACCTCTGCTCTCTGTAAGATCCTTCTGCACCCCAGTTTCACAACTCTGCTCTCTTTAATATTTCTTCTGCTCCCAAGTCTCCAATGTCTTCTCTCTGTAACTTTCTTTCTGCTCCGTAGTCTCCAACCTCTGCTCTCTGTAACACTCGTTATTTACCGCAGTCTCCAACCTCTGCTCTCTGTAACAGTCCTTCTGTCCCGCAGTCTTCAACCTCTGCTCTGTGTAAGGGTCCTTCTGCACCCCAGTCTCCATCCTCTGCTCTCTGTAAAAATACATCTGCACCCCAGTCTCCAACCTCTGCTCTCTGCAACGATTCTTTTGCACCCCATTCTCCACCCTCTGCTCTCTGCAAAAGTCCTTCTGCACCCCAGTCTCTAACATCTGCTCTCTGCAACAGTCCTTCTGAAGCTCAGTCTGAAAACTCTGCTCTCTGCAACGATCTTTATGCACCCCAGTCTCCAAAATCTGCTTTCTGTAACAGTCCTTCTGCACCTCAGTCTCCAAAATCGGCTCTCTCTAACAGTGCTTCTGCACCCCAACCTCCAAACTGTGCTCTCTGTAAGATCCTTCTGCACCTCAGTTTTCAAATCTGCTCTCTGTAACATTCTTTCTGCTCCCCATTCTCCAACCTCTGCTCTATGTAACAGTCCTTCTACTCCCCAGTCTCCAAGGTCTGCACTCTGAAATAGTCCTTCTCCACACCAGTCTCCAACCTCTGCTCTCTGTAACAGTCCTCCTGTACTGCAGTCTCAAACCTCTGCTTTCTGTAACAGTCCTTCTACACTCCAGTCTCCAAACTCTGCTATCTGTAAGAGTCCTTGTGCACCCCAGTCTCAAACCTCTGCTCTCTGCAACGATCATTTTGCACCCCATTCTCCAACCTCTGTTCTCTGCAAAAGTCCTTCGGCACTCCAGTCTCTAACATCTGCTCTCTGCAACATTCCTTCTGAACCTTAGTCTGAAAACTCTGCTCTCTGCAACAATCCTTGTGCACCCCAGTCTCCAAACTCTGCTTTCTGTAAGAGTCCTTCTGCACCGCAGCCTCCAACCTCTGCTCTCTGTAAGAGTCCTGCTGCTCCCCAGTCGCCACCCTCTGCTATATGTAACAGTCTTTCTGCTCCCTGGTCTCCAACCTCTGCTCTCTGTAACAGTCCTTCTATACCACAGTCCCCAACCTCTCCTTTCTGTATCATTCTTCTGCACCACAGTTTCCAAACTCTGCTTTCTACAAAATTCCTTCTTCACCTCAGTCTCCAACCTCTGCTTTCTGCGACAGTTCTTCTGCACCCCAGTCTCCAACCTCTGCTCTCTGCAACTGTTCTTCTGCACCCCAGTCACCAAAGTCTGCACTCTGAAACAGTCAATCTCCACACCAGTCTCCAAACTCTGTTGTTTGTCACAGTCCTCCTGTAGTGCAGATTCCAAAATCTGCTCTCTGTAACGGTCCTTCTACACCCCATGTCCAGCCTCTTCTCTCTGCAGCAGTCCCTCTGCAACCCAGTCTCCAACCTCCGCTCTCTATAACAATCCTTCTGCACCACAGTATCCAAACTCTGCTCTCTGCAACGGTCCTTCTGCACCATATTCTCCAAACTCTACTCACTGTAAAAGTACTTCTGCACCTCTGCTCCAAACTCTGCTCTCCATAACAGGCCTTCTGCACCCCAGTCTCCGATGTCTGTTCTATTTAACAATCCTTCTGAACCCCAGTCTCCAACCTCTGCTCTCTACAACGATCCTTCTGCACCCCTGTCTCAAATCTCTGCTCTCTGCAACGATCCATCTGCACCCCTGTCTCAAACATGTGCTGTCTGCAAAAGTCCATCTGCACCTCAGTCTGAAAACTCTGTTCTCTGCAACGATCTTTCTGCACCCTAGTCTCCAACCTCTGCTGTCTGTAAAAGTCCTGCTGCACCTTGGTCTACAAATACTGCTCTCTGTAAGATCCTTGTGCAACCTTGTCTGAAAACTCTGCTCTCTGAAACAGTTTTTCTGCACCCCAGTCTCCAACCTCTGCTCTCTGTAACAGGCCTTTTGCACCTCAATATCCAAACTCTACTCTCTGAAACAGTCATTCTGCACCTATGTCGCCAAATTCTGACCTCTGTAAGATGCTTCTGCAGCCCTGTATCCAACCTCAGCTCTCTGTAAGAGTCCTTCTGCACCCAAGTCTCCGACCTCTACTCTCTGTAACAGGACTTCCGCACGTCAGTCTCCAAACTCTGCTCTCTACAACAGTCCTTCTGCACCCTAGTTACCAACATCTGCTCTCTGCAACAGTCCTTTTGCTCCCCAGATTCCAAGATCTGCTCTACGTAACATTCCTTCTGTACTGCAGTCTCCAATCTCTGCTCTTTGTAACGGTTTTTCTACACCCCAGTCTTGAACCTCTGCTTTCTGTATCAGTCTGTCTGAACCCCAGTCTCCAACCTCTGTTCTCTGTATCTATCCTTCTGCACCTCAGTCTTAAACCTGTTTTCTATGTAAGAGTCCTTCTGCACCTCATTCTCCATCCTCTGCTCTCTGTAACGGTCCTTCTGCACCCCAATTTCCAAACTCTGCTTCCTGTAACAGTCCTTCTGCACCTGAGTCTCCAAACTCTGCTCTCTGTAACAGTCCTTCTACACCTTAGTCTCCAACCTCTTCTCTCTGTAACAGTCCTTCTGCACCTCAGTCTGAAACCTCTGCTCTCTACACGATCCTTCTGCACCCCAGTATCCAAACACTGCTCTCTGTAACAGTCCACCTGCACCTCAGTCTCCAACCTGTGCTCTCTGTAAGGTCCTACAGCAACCCAGTCTTAAAACTCTGCTCTTAGTAACAGTCCTTCTGCACTTATTCTCCAACCTGTCCTCTCTGTAACAGGCCTTCTGCATGCCAGTCTCCTAACTCTGCTCTCTGCAACGATATTTCTGCAACCCATTCTCCATCCACTGCTCTCTGCAATGATCCTACTGCACCCCAGGCTCCAACCTCTGATTTCTGCAACAGCCCTTCTGCACCTCAGTCTTTAACTTCTGCACTCTGTAAGATCCTTCTGCACCCCTGTCTCCATGCTCTGCTCTTTGCAACGATCCTTCTGCACCCCAGTCTCCAAACTCTTCTCGATGTAAAAGAACTTCTGCATCTCAGTCTTTAATCTCTGCTCTCTGCATCAGTCCTTCTGCACCCCAGTCTCCAAACACTGCTCTCTGCAACAGTCTTTCTGTACTGCAGTCTCCAACTTCTGCTCTCTGTAACGGTGTTTCTGCACCGCAGACTCTAATCTCTGCTTTCTGTATCAGTTTTTCTGCACCCCAGTCTCAAAATTCTTATCTCTCTAAGAGTCGTTCTGCACCTCAGTCTCCAACCTCTGCTCTCGGCAACAGTCTTTCTGCACCCCAGTCTCAAACTTCTGCTCTCTTAAACAGTGCTTCTGCACCCCAGTCTCCATCCTCTGCTCTCTGCAACAGTCCTTCTCCACCCCAGTCTCCAAATTCTGTTCTCTGTAACAATCCTTCTGCACCTCAGTCTCCAACGTCTGCTCTTTGTAACAGGACTTCTGCACCTCAGTCTCCAACCTCTGATCTCTACAACAGTCTTTCTGCACTTCAGTCTACAACCTCTGCTCTCTTAAACAGTGCTTCTGCACCCCAGTCTCCATCCTCTGCTCTCTGCAACAGTCCTTCTGCACCCCAGTCTCCAAATTCTGTTCTCTGTAACAATCCTTCTGCACCTCAGTCTCCAACCTCTGCTCTTTGTAACAGGACTTCTGCACCTCAGTCTCCAACCTCTGATCTCTACAACAGTCTTTCTGCACTTCAGTCTACAACCTCTGCTCTCTGCAACAGTCCTTCTCCACTCCATTTTGCAAATTCTGCTGTATGCAAGAGTCCTTCTGCACCAGTCTCCAACCTCTGCTCTCCTTAACAGTCCTTCTGCACCACAGACTCAGACCTCTGCTCTCTGTAAGATCTTTATGCACTCCAGATTCCAAACTCTGCTCTCTGTAACATTCCTTCTCCACCCCAGTTTTCAACCTCTGCTTTCTGCAAGTGTCCTGCGACACCCCAGTTTTTAAGCACTGTCCTCGTCAAAAGTCCTTCTGCTCCCCAGTCTCCAACATCTTCTCCTGTAACAGTCCTTCTGTACAGCAGTCTCCAACCTGTGCTCTCTTTAACATTCCTTCTGCACCCCAGTCTGCAACCTCTGCTCTCTGTAACAGTTTTTCGATACCACAGTCTTACAACTCTGGTCTCTGTAACGGGCCTTCTGCAGCCCAATTTCCAACCTCTGCTTTCTGTAACAGTCCTTCTTCACCTCAGTGTTCAAATTCTGCTCTCTCTAACAGTTCTTCTACACCTCAGTCCCGAACCTCTGCTCTCTGTAACAGTCCTTCAGAACCTCAGTCTGACACCTCTGCTCTCTACACGATCCTTCTGCACCCCAATCTTCAACCACTTCTCTCAGTAACAGAAAAACTGCACCCCAGTCTCCAACCTCTGCTCTCTGTAACACTTTTTTTATACCGCAGTCTCCAAACTCTGGTCTGTGTAACAGTCCTTCTGCACTCCAATTTCCAACCTCTGCTTTCTGTAACAGTCCTTCTGCACCTCAGTCTCCAAACTCTGGTCTGTGTAACAGTCCTTCTGCATTCCAATTTCCAACCTCTGCTTTCTGTAACAGTCCTTCTGCACCTCAGTCTCCAACCTCTGCTCTCTGTAACAGTCCTTCAGCACCTCAGTCTGACACCTTGCTCTCTGCACGATTCTTCTGCACCCCTGTCTCCAACCTGTGCTCTCTACAATGATCCTACTGCACCCCAGTCTCCAAACTCTGATCTCTGCAACAGTCCTCTGCACCTCAGTCTCCAAATTCTGCTCTCTGTAAGATCCATTTACACCCCCATACCCAAATTCTGCTCTCTGTAAAAGTCCATCTGTACCCGAGTCTCCAACCTGTGCTCTCTGTAACAGGACTTTGGTACCTCAGTCTCAAAACTCTGCTCTCTGCAACAGTCCTTCTGCACCCCAGACTCCAACCTCTGCTCTCTACAACAGTCCTTCTGCATTCTAGTTACCATCATCTGCTCTCTGCAACAGACCTTCTGCACCCCAGTCTCCAACATCTGCTCTCTGCAAAAGTTCTTCTGCACCTCAATCTGAATACTCTGCTCTCTGCAATGACTCTTCTGCACCCCAGTCTCATATTTTTGCTCTCTGTAACAGTCCTTCTTCACCTCAGTCTCCCAACTCGGCTCTCTTTATAATCCCTCTACAACACAGTCTTCAAACTCTGCATTCTGTAACAGTATTTCTGCACAACAGTCTCTAACCTCTGCTCTCTGTAACAGGACTTCTGCAACCCAGTCTCCAAACTCTGCTCTCTGTAAAAGGCCTTCTGCAACCCAGTCGCCAACCTCTTCTCTCTGCAATGATTCTTCTCCACCCAAGTCTCCAATATCTGCTCTGTGCAACAGTCCTTTTGCACCCCAGTCTCCAACCTCTGTCCTCTGCAACAGTCATTCAGTTCCCCAGTCTCCGAGATCTGCTCTGTGTAACAGTCCTTCTACACCCCAGTGTCCAACCTCTTTTTTCTGTATCAGTCAATTTTAACCTTGTCTCTATACTCTGTTCTCTGTATCTATCCTGCTGCACCTCAGTCTCCAACCTGTGCTCTATGTAAGAGTCCTTCTGCACACCAGTCTCCAAACTTTGCTCTCTGCAACAGTCCTTCTGTACTGCAGTCTCCAATATCTGCTCTCTGTAACGGTCTTTCTGCACCCAAGACTCTAATCTCTGCTTTCTGTATCAGTCCATCTGCACCCCAGTCTCCAACTTCTTCTCTCTCTAAGAGTCCTTCTGCATCCCAGTCTCCAACCTCTGCTCTCGGTAAAAGTCCTATACTGCAGTCTCCAACCTCTGCTCTCTTTAACCGTCCTTCTGCACCCCAAGTTCCAAACTCTGCTACCTGTAACAGTCCTTCTGCACCTGAGTCTTCAAACTCTTCTCTCTGTAACAGTCCTTCTACAACTCAGTCTCCAACCTCTGCTCTCTGTAACCGTCCTTCTGAACCTCAGTCTGAATCCTCTGCTCTCTGCACCATCCTCTGCACCCCAGTCTCCAACCACTGCTCTCTGTAACAGTCCAACTGCACCTGAGTCTCCAACCTCTGCCCTCTGTAAGATCCTTCAGCAACCCAGTCTCTAAACTCTTCTCTCTATAACAGTCCTTCTGCACCCGAGTATCCAAGCTCTCCTCTCTGTAGCAGGACTTCTGCACCCCAGTCTCCAAAATCTGCTCTTTGCAAAAGTCCTTCTGCACATCAGTCTAAAATCTCTGCTGTGTGCAACGAACCTTCTGTACCCCGACTCCTACCTCTGCTGTCTGTAACATCCTTCTGCACCTCAGTCTCCCAGTTCTGGTCTCTGAAAGATCCTTCTGCAACCCAGTCTTTAAACTCTGCACTCTGTTACCGTCCTTCTGCACAACAGTCTCCAACCTCCGCTCTGTGTAACAGTCCTTCTGTACTGCAGTCCTCAACCTCTGCTCTCTGTAACGGGCCTTCTGCACCCCAGTCTCCAACCTCTGCTCTCTGCAGTGATCCTACTGCACCCCAGTGTCCAACCCCTGATTTCTTTTTTTTTTTTAGGTTTATTTTTTTTTCTTTTCAGCTTGCTAAGATGGATTCTTTTTTTTTTTATTGATTGTTCAAAACATTACAGAGCTCAAGACATATCATCTTTCATACATTCGACTCAATTGGGTTTTGAACTCCCCAAATACATAATACAGACTCACTTCTGTTACATACTCACATTTTTACATAATGGCATATTAGTGACTGTTGTATTCTGCTACCTTTCCTATCCCCTACTATCCCCCCTCCCCTCCCCTCCCCTCCCATCTTCCCTCTCTACCTCCTCTGCTTTTGTTCAATTCTCTCCCCTTTTTCCCCCCCACCCCCTTGCCCCTCATAACCTCTTATAATTTTGTGTATCACTGAAGGTCTCCTACCATTTCCATATGTTTTCCCTTCTCTCTTCCTTTCTCTCCCCCCATTTGTCTTAGTTTACTGTTAGTCTTTTCATCATGCTCTTCCTTCCTGTTCTATTCTTAGTGGCTCTCTTTATATCAAAGAAGACATTTGACATTTGTTTTTTAGGGCTTGGCTAGCTTCACTTAGCATAATCTGCTCTAATGCCATCCATTTCCCTGCAAATTCTATGATTTTGTCGTTTCTTAGTGCTGCATAATACTCCATTGTGTATAGCTGCCACAATTTTTTTATCCACTCATCTATTGAAGGGCATCTAGGTTGGTTCCACAGTCTAGCTATTGTGAATTGTGCTGCTATAATCATTGATGTGGCCGTATCCGTATAGTGTGCTCTTTTAAGGTCCTCAGGGAATAGTCCAAGAAGGGCAATAGCTGGGTCAAATGGTGGATCCATTCCCAGCTTTCCCAGGAATCTCCATACTGCTTTCCAAATTGGCCTCACCATTATGCAGTCCCACCAGCAGTGAACAAGTGTGCCCTTTTCCCCACATCCTCTCCAACACTTATTGTTGTTTGACTTCATAATGGCTGCCAATCTTACAGGAGTGAAATGGTATCTTAGGGTGGTTTTGATTTGCATTTCTCTGATTGCTAGAGATAGTGAGCATTTTCTCATGTGCTTGTGGATTGATTGTATGTTTTCCTCTGAGAAGTGTCTGTTCAGGTCTTTGGCCCATATGTTGATTGGATTATTTGTTACCTTATTTTTTAATTTTTTGAGTTCTTTGTACATTCTGGATATTAGGGCTCTATCTGAGGTGTGAGGGGTAAAAATTTGTTCCCAGAATGTAGGGTCTCTATTTACCTCTTTTACTGTTTCTCTTGCTGAGAAAAAACTTTTTAGTTTAAGTAGGTCCCATTTGTTTATTCTTGTTATTAACTCTTGGGCTACGGGCGTTCTATTAAGGAATTTGGAGCCCGACCCCACAATATGTAGATCGGAGCCAACTTTTCCTTCTATCAGACACAGTTTCTCTGTTTTTATATCTAGCTCCTTGATCCATTTTGAGTTAACTTTTGTGGATGGCGAGAGAAAGGGATTCAATTTCATTTTGTTGCATATGGATTTCCATTTTTCCCAGCACCATTTGTTGAAGATGCTATCCTTCCTCCATTGCATGTTTTTAGCCCCTTTATCAAATATAAAATAGTTGTAACTTTGTGGATTAGTCTCTGTTTCCTCTATTCTGTACCATGGGTCCACCTGCCTGTTTTGGTACCAGTACCATGCTGTTTTTGTTACTATTGCTTTGTAGTACAGTTTGAGCTCTGGTATCGCTTTACCTCCAGATTCACACTTCCTGCTTAGAATTGCTTTTGCTATTCTGGGTCTTTTGTTTTTCCATATGAATTTCATGATTGCTTTATCCATTTCTAAAAGAAATGCCTTTGGGATTCTGATTGGCATCGCATTAAACCTGTAGAGAACTTTGGGTAATATCGCCATTTTGATGATGTTAGTTCTGCCTATCCATGAACAGGGTACATTTTTTCATCTTCTGAGATCTTCTTCTATCTCTCTCTTTAGGGTTCTGTAGTTTTCATTGTATAAATCTTTCACCTATTTTGTTAGGTTGATTTCCAAGTATCTTATTTTCTTTGAGGATATTGTGAATGGAGTGGTTTTCCTTATTTCCATTTCAGAGGTTTTGTTGCTGATATACAGGAATGCCTTTGATTTGTGCGTGTTCATTTTATATCCTGCCACTTTGCTGAATTCATTTATTAACTCTAGCAGCTTCTTTGTAGATCCGTTTGGGTCTGTTAAGTAAATTATCATGTCATCCGAAAATAGCGATAATTTAATTTCTTCTTTTCCTATTTTTATGCCTTTAATTTCTTTTGTCTGTCTAATTGCTCTGGCTATTTCTTCGAGAACTAAATAGAATAGAAGTGGTGATAGAGGACATCCTGTCTTGTTCCAGATTTTAGAGGAAATGCCTTCAGTTTTTCTCTGTTTAAGATGATGCTAGCCTGAGGTTTAGCATATATAGCTTTTACAATGTTGAGGTAAGTTCCTGTTATCCCTAGTTTTTCTAATGTTTTGAACATAAAGGGATGCTGTATTTTGTCAAATGCTTTTTCTGCATCTATCGAGATGATCATATGGTTTTTGTCTTTAAGCCTATTGATGTGGTGAATAGCATTTATTGATTTCCGTATATTGAACCAGACTTGCATCCCAGGGATGAATCCTACTTGATCATGGTGCACAAGTTTTCTGATGTGTTTTTGTATTCGATTCGCCAGAATTTTATTGAGAATTTTTGCATCCAACTTCATTAGAGATATTGGTCTATAGTTTTCTTTCTTTGAAGTGTCTTTGTCTGGTTTTGGGATCAGAGTGATGTTGGCCTCATAGAATGAATTTGGAAGAGCTCCTTCTTTTTCTATTTCTTGAAATAGCTTGAAAAGTATTGGTATTAATTCTTCTTTGAAGGTTTTGTAGAACTCAGCTGTATACCCATCTGGTCCAGGGCTTTTCTTGGTTGGTAGTCTTTTGATGGCTTCTTCTATTTCTTCCTTTGTTATTGGTCTGTTTAAATTGTGTGTGTCTTCCTGTCTCAATCTTGGCAAATCATATGCCTTAAGAAATTTATCGATATCTTCGCTCTCTTCTATTTTATTAGAATATAGGGTTTCAAAATACTTTCTAATTATCTTCTGTATTTCTGTGGTGTCTGTTGTGATATTGCCTTTTTCATCCCGTATATTAGTAATTTGAGTTCTCTCTCTTCTTTTTGTTAGCATAGCTAAGGGCTTGTCTATCTTATTTATTTTTTCAAAGAACCAACTTTTAGTTTTATCAATTTTTTTCAATGGTTTTTTTTTGTTTCAATTTCGTTTATTTCTGCTCTAATTTTAATTATTTCTTGTCTTCTACTACAATTGCTCGTTGTTTTGTTCTTCCTTTTCTAGGTTTTTGAGGTGTAGTGTGAGTTCATTTATTTGTTGGTTTTTTGTTTTTTTGATGAAAGAACTCCAGGAAATGAATTTCCCTCTTAAAACTGCTTTCATTGTGTCCCATAGATTCCGGTATGTTGTGTCTGTATTATCATTTGACTCTAAGTATCTTTTTATCTCTTCCTTTATGTCTTCTGTAACTCATTGATCATTCAATAACATATTGTTCATTTTCCATGTGGTGTAGGATTTTTCCTTTCTTTTTTTATCATTGATTTCCAATTTCATTTCATTATGATCAGATATGATGCATGGTATTATCTCCACGCCTTTATATTTACTAAGAGTTGCCTTATGGCGTAATATATGGTCTATCTTTGAGTAGGATCCATGTGGCACTAAGCCCATCCCCCCATACATTGGGCACTCGCATAAAATCTTTCCTAGGCTTACCGGGGGAGGGAGAATCAGTGTGAGCCTGCATAAAGACTAGGGGGGAACTAGAGGCACCTGACCTATAACCCCCCCTCCCCATCTGCAGCCAAAACGAAACCTGTCTAGCTAGCGCTGGGCGAGGGCCAAGCAGGAAAAATCAAAAGGACAGAGTGCCTGGGATCCCAATTGCCAACTGTGGGACCCTGGAGATCCAGGCTGAATGATTCGTGCGGCCTGCCCTGCTGCTACAGAAGGTGTGGCACCCCAGGGAAGCGATTAATTAGCAAGCAAGGAGAGGCGCAGCTGCGATCAGGTGGAATCCCGCCAGCCAAGGCCGCACTGACCCCCGGCCTGAGCACGGGATTTTAGACGGGGAAGGAAGCAGTACAGTCCCATCCCCCACAGCAGACACTCCACCAAGGCAATCAGCAGCCAGCATCTTGAAAAGCTGAAATATCCACCGCCATTCTCTGACAGATCTCAACAAAAAAATAGGTGTGTGGCACTCAGCCCATCCCCCATACATTGGGAACTTGCATAAAATCTCTCCTAGGCTTGCCAGGGGAGGGAGAAAAAGAGTGAGCCTGCATAAAGACTAGGGGGAAACTAGAGGCACCTGACCTGCGACCCCCCCTTTCCATCTGTAGCCAAAAAAAAACCTGTTTAGCTAGCACTGGGGGAGGGGCAAGCAGGAAATATCAAAAGGACAGAGTGCCTGGGATCCCAATTGCCAACTGTGGGACCCCGGAGATCCAGGCCGACTGATTCGCGGGGCCTGCCCTTTGGCTACAGAAGGCGTTGGAGGGAGTATCAGAGTGAGTCTGCATAAAGGAAGAAATCAGTACAGTTCTATCACCCACAACGGAAACAAAACAATAGAATGCCGGGGTTCTCAATAGTCACCTTTCACACCCAACAAACGGCAGGCCCAGAGTACAGTTTGAACTGCCGAGAACCATCACTCAGGGGAAATGTGGTCTAGCAGGAGAAACCAAGACTAGCAGGAGAAACCAGGAGGCTAGAGGCAAGGCCCTCGAGACTGGGCAGCTGGAAACCGCAGGCCCGCCGGCAACAGTTCACCCACTTCCCTCATAGCTGGGCAGTAGGAGAACACCCGCCCGCAGGCAATCGATCACCCGCCCGCGGCCTGTGATACTGGGCGGCTAGAGATTGCCTGCCTGCCGCGACTGGGAGCTGAAACCAAACAGAGACAGTCCAGTTACACCCCCTCATCAGGACACCCCGGCAAGGAACTGGGGCCGGTCATAGCAAAGTAGTGTCGTCACTGGAGCTCGGACATCGGATCTTCCTTCGCAATAGAATCCACGTTAGCAGGCATAGTTTAACAACACAAAGTCGAGGCATCAGAGTAATACGGAACCAAAACAAATCTATAGAAGAGAGCAGAAACATGACAATCAAATAGAGCTGGAAAGCAACAGGAAAAACATGAGAAAACAAGGGAAAAATGAGTACAAACAATGCAAGACAACTTAATTCTACAAGAGGACATAGAAACATCAGAAGCTGGGATAGGGAAAGAACTCAAGGCATACCTAACTCAAATGGAAAGGAATATTAGAGAAGACATGAGACAGCAAGTCCAAGCAATAAAAATATATTTTGAAAATGAATTAAACAAACAAATTCAAATGGCAAAGAACGAGCTCTACCAGGAGATAGAGATCTTAAAAAAGAATCAAACAATAATCCTAGAATTGCAGGAAACTATAAACCAAATTAAAAACTCAAACAAGAATATTACAAATAGACTTGATCAAGTAGAAGTCAGAACATCAGATAATGAAGACAAGGTTTATCAACTTGAAAAGAGTATAGTCAACACAGAAAAGGTGCTTAAATCTCATGAGCAATCTATTCAAGAGATATGGGATGTCATTAAAAAACCAAATTTGAGAGTCATCGGGATAGAAGAAGGCACAGAGATTCAAACAAAAGGAATGGACAACATATTAAATGAAATAATTGTAGAAAACTTCCCAGAGATGAAAGATGGAATGGATTGCCAAATCCTGGAAGCCTACAGGACTCCAAACATTCAAAACTATAATAGACCAACTCCAAGACATATAATTATGAAGATAGCCAACATACAGGACAAGGAGAGAATATTAAAAGCTACGAGAGAAAAGAGGCCGTTTACATTCAGGGGTAAACCTATTAAGTTAACGATTGATTTCTTAGCACAGATTTTGAAAGCGAGAAGATCCTGGACCAATATATTTCAAACGCTGAAAAATAATAAATTTCAACCAAGAATACTGTATCCAGCAAAATTGAGCTTCAGATTTGACAATGAAATTAAAATCTTTCATGATAAACAAAAGCTAAAAGAATTCGCAGCAAGAAAACCAGCACTGCAAAGCATTCTAAGCAATATACTACAAGAAGAGGAATTAAAAAATAGTGCCCAAAACTAACAACAAGAGGTATCTCAGTAAAGGAGGAGGAAAATAACCAAAAAGTAAAACTAGCCAAACTAAAATAAATAAATAAAGAAGCATGACTGGAAGTACAAATCATATCTCAATTGTAACTTTAAATGTTAATGGCCTAAACTCACCAATCAAGAGACATACGCTAGCAACCTAGATCAAAAAAACAAATCCAACAATATGCTTCCTTCAGGAGACTCATATGATAGGAAAAGACATACACAGGCTGAAGGTAAAAGGTTGGGAAAAATCATACCACTCACATGGCCCTCGGAAGCAAGCAGGAGTGGCCATACTCATATCAAATAAAATCAACTTCAAACCTAAGTTAATTAAAAAGGATAAAGAAGGACACTATATACTGTTACAAGGAAACATCCACTAACAAGACATAACAATTATCAATTTTTATGCACCAAACAATGGAGCTGCAATGTACATAAAACAAAAGCTCCACAAGTTCAAGAGTAAAATAAACCATAACACAATAATTACGGGTGACTTCAACACACCGCTCTCACCATTAGACAGATCCTCTAAACAAAAACTGAATAAAGAAACTATAGAACTCAACAGCACAATCAATAACCTAGACCTAACCGACATATATAGAATATACCAACCATCATCAAGTGGATACACGTTCTTCTCTGCTTAGTTAACTTTTAATAATAGTTACAAATGTCCCAAACTATTGGCGTGTACCTTGACTATACTTTCTTGACTTACTGACTGGAACCGGTGCCATGGTTATGGGAAGTAGTTGATTTGTTATTATTTGTAATCGAACAAAAGTAAGAGCACAAACCATTGGGCACAGGAACAAAAACAAGTTGCCCAGTACTAAGCACTAATCTATTTTCTTAACATTAATTTTCCTTCTCTGTATTTTAATTTAATTCCTCAAAAACTTCCTTGACAAGAATACAGGGAGTTTTTCTTTAGACATTAACAATTTACACTCCACAGCTGAATCATTGCATTTAGAGCAAACAGATATATGCTTTAGAAGTAGTTGCATTAATTGGGAAAGTCATGATTTTTCTTTTATACTTAATGGTCATATGAGAAATCAGAACTATACTTACTAAAGGAATACAGAAACAAATCAGCCCATTCCCCAAAACATACTGTGCTCCTCTAGAGGATGGACGCCTTGTGCCATCCACCTCAGTAGGGCCTTGCCATTGCCTGAGTCAAGGGAGGGGCGCAGCAGGACAGAGATCAGATCTTATCCTCTTTGGGTTTCTTAGTAGATCTGGCTTAGGACTAAATTAAACCCTGTATAGGAACAAAATCGGTTTAAATTGAAACAAACCACTACCAAGAAAAGAAATTTTAAAATCCTAAATGGAAAAGAGAATTTTTTTATTTTGAAGAATTTTATAACTAGAAGGCTCTGACATATCGTAAGAGGTAATAATTTTTCTTCCCTTTCCCCTTTATGCTAGAAGAAGCACAGGTGAAATAAAAAGAACTGAAAGAGCTGGCACAGTGGTTCACGCATGTAACCCAGCAGCTCAGGAGGCTGAGGCAGGAGGATAGTGAGTTCAAAGACAGCCTCAGCAAAAACAAGGCACCAAGAAACTCAGTGAGACCCTGTCTCTAAATAAAATATAAAATAGGGCTGGGGATGTGGCTCAGTGTTCAAGCCCCTGAGTTCAATCTCCGGTAACTGCCCCCCTACACCCCGGCCCCAAAAAAACAGAACTGAAAGAGATGTTAAATGCTGAATTGAGTGCTGAATCTCCAAGACAGGAGGGAGGGTTTTTCCTGGTGAATCTGTTAAGATTTTAAACCTACCAGTTAGGGGAAAGGGCATCCCTGCATGTTAGGTGAAAGCACCCAGCCTCCCCCAAGGTGTGTCTTTGGACCAGCATCACTGGGAACACTTGGACCTCACTGACTGAGGCCAACTGTTCTTCACAATGACCTCTGATCTTTCCCTCGGCTCCAAGCACCCAAACCACATGGAAGAATATGAGGACAATTCTGGGCCAGGCCAGATAGCTCATAGATTTCACAGTAATATATTCACATTGCCACAAGCACCTGAAATCATTCAGATATTTTTCTGAATAAATTGAACTTGTACTGTGTGTGTGTGTGTGTGTGTGTGTGTGTGTGTGTGTGTGTGTGTGTGTTTAAAGCAATTTACTGGGCAACATAAAAATTGGATTTAAAAATTTTAATCATTGCTTGTGCTATTGCGATCAAATAGAAATCATTGTTTCCCTGATGTGCATAATGGTTTTCATGATCACACCATTCTTCCTCGTTTTGGTCATGCCCATTTTTTTTTTTCATTTGAGGAAATGAATCCCTAAGTTTAGTCAGCAAAACATTTCATTTATTGCCAAAGCAAAAAAAAAAAGTTCTTCTTTTAATACTCTATACTTATTTATTTTATTTTGTTTATATTTAGATTTTAAAATTAGTTGTGCTTAACTGAAGCACCGACTTTCTATTTAAATTTAAATACTTTAATCTTCTTAAGGCCCTGAGATTTGGAATTTTAATGAAAGCTGTGTTGGCCTATTAATCATGTGCAATGAATTATTAGAACCAAAGACAAGAATGTCTGGGCATTGAAGATAATAAGACAGTTTACTAATATATGGTATTATCATCAGGTAACAAAGTATCACTACAAATAATAGTTATTACATGATAAATTTTCTGAGTCAATTTCTTTTTTGTTTCTTAAATCATAACTGTTAATACATATTAAATGTACAAATTAATGTACATTATGCAAATTAAAGGGATTCATTGATGTTTCCCTACTTGCATTAATATGTTGTGCATTAATTTCAATTCTTTTTTCTGTAAAATGGGGATAATATGTTATCTTATAGGTTGTTGAGTAAACCAAATAAGTTAATGCATGTAAAATTCTTATAGGCATTTAATAAGTGTTAGGTATTTTTATCTAATGTGTGTCTCTATTCGTTACTCAATTTGAGAAATCCTGATTGGATTCAGGTATGTAAAAATTTATCTTTTCAAAGAAATTCACTGTTTTGATAGAATGGATTATCCGAAATTCAATCTAATTTTTACAAAAAACATGCCACATTTAAACTACATTAAACAAGTTTTTTTTAAAGTCAGGCATTTATGTGTATTGAAGCAATCTAAGAAGACTCACACTCAAATTATTTTTCTATGAAATATGCCCTAGATGATTATGATGATTATGGTTATTATTATTGCAGAGCAGAGGGTTTACTATTAAGTTGATCTAATTCCTATGCTGCATTATATAAATTCTAAGGAGCAAGTAAACATTGTGTCACAAAGTGTCATTCAAGAGTTATGATTGTTAATAATGGATTCTAATGGTGACCATGATGATGATTCAATCTAATGCCCTACATTAATAAAGAGCATAGAGGATAAGGAAAACTGTTTGGGTATCATCCTTCACCCAAACCCACACCCGTGACCTACAAGAAATTAGCCAGTAAAACCAATAAATAATTTATATGTAGATAAAATTATATAAACATAAATTGGGAGATTTTTTTAATTCCCCATTCAATTGTCCCTCCTGAACTGACCTTTATATTTAAGACCTTTACAATAGAAGTATGCACAACTTCAGAGATTGTATTTTTAAATCCCTGAACATTTACATTTAGTTTTCCCTTTTACACATCCACAGAACATGTACCAATTTCCCATAGTAAAATCTGCTGGAACTGCCTTCTATGTGGAATTTTATTTGTTTTTCTGAAAACATCTAGATATCTACCTATAAATAGATTGTCATATTGATCTTTTTGATACGGGGAGTTAAAAGAAAGTACATGTCACTGATTTCTAAATGACTTGAAGTTCATCCAGGTAGTTGATAGAGAAAACAGAGAATGTAAGAAATGTCAAGTACATGTAGCTTCCAGCTCCATTTCAAAGTTGATTTATTGTAAATCAATGCTAATAAGGTAATCTCTCGTATAGGAAAATTATTTAGAGAAAGCGATACCTACAACTGAACTAGATCGTGTGGTGTTTTTAGTCATTTCTGGATAACCTTTTACTACAATTTTCGTGAACACCAAGTATCACAAGAATCCCTACTTTCTCTATTTCCTTCTCTACTTTCTCTATTCTCCTGGGGGATTTCATATTCACCCTTTTCTGTAACAGTTTCCTTAAAGACAATGACTCCCAAATCCACACCTGCAGTTCTAGGCTGTCTGTGAAGGGCATTTCCACGTGATTATCCCATAGATAACTCACATTCAACATTACTCAAATCAAATCCACCAAAGCCTCCTCTACATTTTCTATTCCTCACATATTCCTGTTTTCCTGAGTGATCCCACAAGCTAGCCAACTTGCCCAAACAGATTTGATGTCTTTACCGTGTCCTCTTCAACTAGGACTTTAAAGTTCTCCATATCCTTCTCCATGAGGGCTTCAGAGATTTTCTCTCACCTTCAACACAGCACGTTTTCAGATACAGACCACTTCATTTTGATCTTGTTTTATCACTCAGATCACTCTTTTGAACTAAAAAGGTGTGTCTAAAACCTGGGGAACCAGGTTTCACAGTTATTGACCCCTGCTTCTTGGACTCACACACACAATTCTATGAGTGGGTCTATCTGCGTGTTCTTGACCTAAATATCTGATGATTTTCTGAAACCCAGTCTATCTCCCTCCAGATGTCCCTGTTTTCAGTTGCACTCACCTGAAAGAGATTTATGGTCCTCTATTGTTGATACTCTGCAATCATTGATGTTCATGCTCATACCCATGCCTGGCTTCCAGAGACACACCTGGGCTCTCTGGTGGCCCATTGCATGGTGGGGGGTGGGACGTTTTCTGAGGTTTCTATTGCCATGTACCTTGCTTAGAAATCAGGCCTGACACAGCTTTACAGGGCCTTGTCCCGGCCTTAGAGGCTGATACCCTGCCACCTCCCCTGAAGTAGCAGGCTCCTCAGAATGACCCAGGGCTTGGCAGCATCCACTGGTAATATCCCACCAGCCCCTTGAAGCCTAGCTGGAGTCTCCATAGAAACAGGCTACATCTCTATGGAAATGGGCTCCCTCCTCCCGCCCCAGTGTGATGCAGCTCTCAGAGAAGCTCAATAGTGAGGGTCTTTCCATTTATAGCAATTAGAATAACCAAGTGTTCTGAGCTTGATGAGCCTTAGATGGCAGATTCCTGCTATATTCTTTGAGAATTCTGCCATCAATGTTGCCTGAGATGCCAACTTGCCATTCCACTAACTATAAGACAGTGTTCTCAGTCAAGACCAATCCCACAACCAATAACACACACACACACACACACACACACACACACACACACACACGCACACGCCCATCCATCATGGTGAGCAAGGCTTTGTATCTGTGATACAGACCAAATGCACCCACCAATCACATTCACTGCTTCAAACAGATCGTGATCAGGAAACAACTGATGTCACTTGTAAAATGTGATATGTCCTGGACTATCATTGTGGTAAAAAAAGAAGTAGAGAAATGCAAAAAAAATGGGAGAATATACTTAACCTCTTAGAGACCTAAAAAATATTTAGATGTGGTTCCAACCAATCCTGAGTTAAAAATTATCTTGAAAAAATGCTTTCATTTCTATTTATCAATTTACTTACTTACTTACTTACTTACTTACTGCAGAACTGGGGATTGAACCCAGTGGCACTCTACCATGAAGCTATATCCCCAGCCCTTTCAATTATTTGGGGCGAGAGGCCTTGAAGAGTTTCAAATTCATGATCCTCCTGCCTTAGTCTCCCAAGTACCTGGGATTGCAGGCAGGTACCACTATTCCCCATTAATTATTTATTTTTAGAATAAGGGTATTTATAAAAATTGAACTATAATTTGTACTCAAAGAATGCACAGATCTAAAGTGTACAGTTTTATAATATTTTACATATATATGAACTACCAAAAATCAGGATATAAAACATTTCCATCACTTTAGAAAATTCTTTCATGCTTCAACTGATATCACCCCCCTGAGCTCAAAAAAAAAAAACTACCATTATTACTTGACAATTATAGCTGTTTTGCTAATTTTTTAAGTTTATTTAAATTAAACATACAGTATATATTTTGTATCTGGCTTCTTTCACCCAAAAAAATTTTTTTAGATTTGTCAATGTTATTAATGTTCCAGTATCTGTGTTTCTAAAGTAACTGAATTATTCCACTGCATGATAAACCGTGATTTGTCTTCTGTCCTTCTGCTAAAGGCATAATATTTGTTTGAGTTATTATGAATTTTTACACAAGAATTTTTGTGAACTGTGCATTAATTTTCTTGGAAATATGCTAGGAATGGGATTGTTTTGAATAGAATAACTACATATTTAACTAAATTAGAAATTACTAAATATTTTTGAAAAGTAAGGGTATAGACTTCAAATTTCACCTTGAGTATCTATCGAAATATTTAGAAAGCATGTTGTTTTCATCATTATAATAACCAAAAAGAGCAGAAGAAAATTCAAATTAATGCCTTTCCTTGACTTTATTAGGGTTGAAGATTTTAAGGAAACCAACTAACCGAAGTCTGGGGAGAAATAAGCAACCAAAATAATCCAGGCAATTTTTAACTATGGGAGAACCCACTAGATACATAGGAGTTTATTTATAAAAAAATACTCAAATAAAAAATAGTTAATGGATTGCTAAAGACTAAGTATAGACTGGTTTAAGAGCATAAAGACCCAGAGGGCTATAGATATAAGATGTTGTATTTTTTTCTTTTTCTCCATGCATTCCACCAAATGCTCCCAGGAAGATAGGGAAGTATTCTGAGAAAGTGTCTTTAACGGTATCATTTCTTGGATAGGTGGAGGGACAAAGAGCAGCAACAGCAGCCAAAACTTTTCCCAGACCCACTTCCTGATTTTTTGCATAGAACAAAAGCTGTAATCTTAAGGGGCAAGAGTAACAGAAACTGTTACATTAGGACACTCAACGGAAAACCATTGCAGCTATGGAAAGAAACAGGCCGAAATGAATAACGTCGGGAGGAATAAGAACTAGGCTCAGCCATATTGCTAGAAAGTGGGTCACTGTGAAGGCCATATTCCTGTGACTGAGTTTACAGTACCTAAGGCAGAGCTTCCTGGAAACATCAGAAATCCCTTCTCTGTTTCCCACTAGTCCACTAACATGCATTGACTGAAAATAACAGTAGAATACAGCTGAGAATTCTTCAAGAAATAGATTATCTCTGAAGAACAGCGAAAATACAATACACAAAAGCAAGCAGGGAACAATATTAACAAACTCAACTCAGCCATATAGAATAAGGGTAACATTACAGTCAATTGAGATCAATCCCAGAATGCAAGGCTGGTTCAATATTCAAAAATTCAATCAACCGAATTTCCATAGTAACAGACTAAATAAGAAAAAAAATATATCATTTCAATAGATGCAGAGAAAATAAGAAAATTCAATATCTATTTATGATAAAAACTATAACTAAATGAAACTAGGGGAAAAGTCCAGTGGTAGAGTGCACTCTTAGTATGCATAAGGATCTGAATTCAAAACCCAGCACACATACACCAAAAAATAAAAATAAAAACTACTAGTAAAAAATGGATAGACATTTTCTAACTTGTAAAAAGGCATTGAGTAAATGTAATGTGCCAGACACATAGCTTATATTATCTCAAAACTTTTTTCAGCAGTTGTGAAATAGACATCATTAATATCTTAAGCAAGGAACAAAGTGAGGAATAGAGATGAGCTGACTTTTTACAAACAACATCTAGTAAAGAACAGATGGATTTCAATCCACATCTATCTGGACCAAGAGCCTACAGTTTTACTATAATATTTTTCATTTAAGATTGAAAAAGAAACAGAAATTTTAGTTCAAAACAATGGATCACGGATTAGCATGGGTAACATGATAGAAAATCAGTAATTGTATCAATCATTTTTTTTTCAGGAAATGTAATGTTTGGTGATGTAAATCTTATAATACAAAAGAAGAAAAATACCTAAGTACAAATATCATTTGTCAAAATTTCTTGTATCTTATAAAACTTTAAAAAATAAAAGTTTCTACTGAAAAAAATAGATCAATATATTTAAAAGCAGGTGACTTATAATTTTACTTTTAAGAAATAATCAGAGATGATCACAGATACATATGTATGAAAGCTTCTATTTCAATATTTATGATAGTAAATGGAATGGAAGGTTTCTATGTTCAATAAAAATGGAAATATTAACTTAATTTCATGTTAGGAAATTAAGATTACAAGGCAAGCAACTAAATAGAGTACAACAATATTGGGAAATTTTGCTTTGGATATTTTAAAGATAGATAGAGGTATAATGGGATGAATGCAAAGAGAGCTTTGATTTTGTGACCTGTTCTATTCTTCTGAATAACTTTCTGCATTTTCCTCATTTTTCCACAATGAAAACTTATTACTTGAAATAACAGGCATACAAAAAAGAATTCATCACAGTGAAGCACAGTGTTAGGAGAGAGATACTGCAGATTCAATGGGACACAGGGGGTGATAGCTGGTTGTGCATTTTGACCAAGCCTCCATTTATTCTTACAAATGAGCAGCCATGGAAAAGTCTGTGAGAAGTTATGCTCTCTCTAATGTCACTCCTATACATTTCTTTCCAGAGTCCAGGGATCTCTGTATACAATATTATTTGCCATGTTGCTACAGATTAACAAGCCTGTTTGGGGTGCTCTCAGTTCATTCTCGTCATGGTCTCTTTTTCTCTGTTTTGTAACTATGATATCATTGGAAATGAGCAATCAATCATTTGTCACTGAATTCATCTTCTTGGTATTTTCCAACCACTCCAACCTACAGGGCTGGCTCTTTCTGCTCTTTCTGGTCAATTACCTGACTACTCTCCTGGGGAACATGCTCATAATAGTGGCCACCAGGGTCAGTCCTGCTCTCCACACTCCAATGTACTTTTTCCTCGGCAATTTGAGCTTCTTGGACGTCTGCTAAATATCCACCACCCTCCCAGTACTGCTGGTGAACTTCTTCTGGGAGAAGAAGGCCATTTCTTACGAGGGCTGCCTTTCCCATATCTTCTTCTTGGTGACAAGTTCTGGCACAGAAGGCTTCTTACTGGCTGTGTGGCCAGTATGACTGCTGTGTGGCCACCTGCCGTCATCCTAAGTACCCAGTCATCATGAGAGTGAAGGGCTGTGTTGGCCTGGTGACTGGGTCCTGGCTGTGTGGGCTGGTGAATTTGGTCACACACACGGTGTTGGCCATCACACTCACTCTGTGTTGGCCCCACCAGTTCAGCCACTTTCTCTGTGACACCCCATTTCTCCTGAAGCTCTCCTGCTCAGACACCTCTGTCAACGAGTCTGCGCTCCACGTTGTCAGTGCCACCATGGGCCTGAGTTCCTGCCTCTTCACTGCAGCTCCTACGCACTCATCATGGCGGCCATCCTGGGGATTCCCTCTGCCCAGGGCAGGAGGAAGGCCTTCTCCACCTGTGCGTCCTCCCTCACTGTCGTTTTGGTCTTCCATGGAACAGCCAACTTCCACTATGACAAGCCTAGAGAAGGCTGGACATGGACACCCTGGTCTCTGTGCTCTTCTGTGGGGTGAGCCCCCTGTTGAGCCCTGTCATTCACAGCCTGAGAAGCAACGAGGTCCAGAGTGCCCTGATGAAGCTGGCTGGAGGGTGGGCATTACTTTGCATGATCAATGTTTAGACCAATCTTCAAACTGGAGTATACAGTCATCTGAAAAAAGATGCCTCCCAGGGACTTGTAGGCACCTGGTTAGAGAGTCTGTATCTGGAGCTTGAACTCCAACTCCCGCTTTTAAAATCTCTGAGACTCCTTTCTCTCCTCTCTTTTCACAAACACCCTTTCCAAATTTCATGTTCAAGTGTGTCAGAAACCTTGTGTGGGTGTTCAGCACCATCTCTCTCTTTCTGTGTTGTCCCCACACCAGAGGGACAGAAAGTACGAGAACCTCGTTTCCCACACTGCCCTGCCTGCAGGCCTCCATTTTAGGAGGTTCTGTCAAGATCAGCCAAACACTAGGCAGAGAGGAAAAAAGGAAAGAAAGAAAGCGGGTTCTTTTGGATCCCATAGCAGCAGCAGAAAACCAGCCCTGTAGAGGCAGGAACAAATCACCTTGGTGCCAGGAGCTGTGTGTGCAGGCTCCTAGACAGTTGTTCCTGAATGTGCGTCACAGTAGTGTGGAATGAGCGTTCTTTCCAGGGAAGCTACGGTTTCCATATGTGGGGTGGTGTCACCTGCCCTTTTTTCCTTTTTTCTTCTAGATCTCCCAACCATTTTATAACTTTTTTCTGTGTCAACTTCCTCTACCCTAAGACATCAAGATTTGTTCTTCATCTCTACCTGACCACAGTGGCACTGACCACAATAGTGGTTTACATCAGAGATGGTTCTAGATAACAGATCTGAGGAGGTAGGTTGGATGTCTGACCTGAGGAAATTGAATATGTTGATGATGTCACAGCCCATGGGAAAGGAGACCTGATAATTCCTGGTGTGCAATGACCCAACAGAGACTAAGTTATCGTGGCCTGAAATCAAATGTCTATGGAAAACTGACCTTTGGAATAACACCATCGACCTTCAGGGTGGGAATGAACATTACAACATGACTACAGACTGCTGTTCCTGACTGGAGTGGGAGACTTACAGAAAGAAAATGATAGGTTCAAGCATTATATTCCTCCTTCAAGTCAGGTTCAGATCATCAGAAATATTTTCTCTCTGGAAACTGATAAAGGTTAATATCAGAATAAAACATCCAATTCTCCAAATTGCAGAAGTACAAAGAAAAGTATAAATCCACAATTTCTCCAGGTCTCTCTTATGTCAATTAGGACATTAATGGGGGAATCATTGAGACCCTCTTAATTAGAATGGCAAAATACCAGTGGAATTAGACAAAACTCAGAGCCTTGAACCCTGAAATCTCCATTAACCCTCTTTGCAGTCAGAAGCAGCCCCTCCTCGCACGAGGAGACTAGCTTTCCCTAAATTGAAGACTCTATGGTGACTCTACCTGGACAGCTGTCTTTTTTTTTAAGAGAGAGTGAGAGAGGAGAGGAGAGGAGAGGAGATGAGTGGAGAGAGAGAGAGAGAGAGAGAGAGAGAGAGAGAGAGAGAGAGAGAGAGAGAGAGAGAGAGAGAGAGAGAGAGAGAGAAAGAGAGAGAGAGAGAATTTTTAATATTCATTTTCTAGTTCTTGGAGGACACAACATCTTTGTTTGTATGTGGTGCTGAGGATCATACCCGGGCCGTACGTGTGCCAGGCAAGCGCACTACTGCTTGAGCCACATTTCCAGCCCAATTGTCTTTAAGATGCTCATCCATCATCCCACATCGTCACCAGACTCTTAATTGGGGTCTGATCCTAGAACGCCTCAGGTAAGAGTATAAAATATAGCCCAGGAGAGTATAAGGGTCACACCAAAATAAAAGGTAAATATTTTACTGTATTTTGTTAATAGGAGCCTTAAGAATATATAAGAAAATTTGTTTGAGACTTCTAGACCGAAGAAGTCAGGACATACTGCTAGATCATCTTGAATGCAGTCACAGGGACGTAATCACAAGAAATGTTAGGGCCAAGGATTTTCCTGAGCCTCGGGGAGTGGCTATTAGACTCTCTTTTGTTGATGGACTGAAATCTGGACTCAGTGTTTGCTTAAATTCAATGTCCAATATGATTCTGAAATAATGGAGAGGATGGTGATCAGAAATAAATAAGGTGTTGGATGGCCTGTTATGTAACCCCTCTCCTGGCCTCACAGCAGGATCTGGAGGAGGGCCTGGAGCACCAACCTTCGCCAAGGCCTCCTGGACATGCGTTCAGAAGGCAGCACCAGATCCTTGTGAAACCCGCAGCCACTGTCATCGGCAGCCTGGAAAGACATTAACAGATGTCATCGTTGAAACGGGCTCCTTGATTTCAGTGAGAATAAGGGGACCCTGAAGTAGAAAAGGCCATGTGGTGGAGCAGTGATCAGAACATTCGAATCTGTAGAGATTTTTGACAGTGGTAAATGGTCATGGTATTTATAGATTGCAAAAAATGGGCACCCTCCTAGAATAGTGTCTGTCCCATGTAATGTGAAACTCTTCTTTTCACACTTCATTTGTGCATTGTAGTGGTCCATAATGGTGGGATTTGCTGACACATATTTGAACATGCACACAAAATAACCGTGAACTTTGGCCAATATCATTCCAATATTTCCCTTTTCCTCACCTCCTCCCCTGGTGCCTTGACTCTACTGATCTTCCTTCAACTTTTATGATGAGACTCCCTTCCCAACTTCCCTTCCTTTTCCCTCTCTAGCATTAACAGAGGAAAAACATATGGCCCTTAACTTTCTGAGTTGCTTATTTTCCTTAATGTTCTGAAGATCCATCCATCTTCCAGCCTGACATAATTTCGTTCTTCTTTATGGCTGAATAAAATTCCAGTGTGCATATACCTGATGTTCTTTATCCATTCGTCCACTGATGTCACCTCGGCTGGTTCATGGGCATGTATGTGTCATTATAGTATGATGACTTCTATCCGCTGTGATAAATACCAAGCAGAGGTAGAGCTGGGTCGCAGGGTGGTCCAGGGCTACTCCTGAGGAGCCTCCATCCCGATTTCCGTGGTGGTTGTGCTGATTTACATGCCCACCAACAGGGTGAGAGTGCTCCTTTCTCTCCAATTCTCTCCTTGTCACTCTCATTTCTGTTTGTATTCTTGGTGGTTTCCTTTGTCACTGAAGTGAGATGAAATCTCAGGGTAGTCTTGACTTGCAAGTATTTTCATATATTTGTTGGCCACTCACATATTTTCTTCTAAGACGTGTCTGTTTAGTTTTCTTCTAAGACGTGTCTGTTTAGTTCATTTAGTTTCACATTTGGTAATTGGATTATATGATAATTGGGTTATTTAATAATTGTTGGTTTGATGTTCAGTTTTTTGAGTACTTTATTAATATTCTGAATATTCATCCTCTTTTAGAAGAGCCCCTCATAAAAATTTTCTCCCTTTTCATAGGTTCTCTCTTCATATTCTAATTGTCTCTTTTGCTATGCAGAACCTTCTTAATTTCATGCCATCCTAGTAGCTAACTTTTGTTGTTATCTCCTGAGCTTTGGCATCCTATTGAGAAAGTCATTGCCTCTGCCTGTAGGTTGAAGTATTGACTTTGTTTTTTTCTAGAAACTGCATAATTTCTGGTCTAGTGCCTGGGTCTTTAATGAATTTTGAGTTGATTTTTTGCAGGTGAGCAATAGTTTAGGTCTCATTCTTATGCATTTTGACAGGGGTGTAGAAGGACTGCTTCAGAGAGTAGATGTTAAAGACTGGGGTGCAGAAGAACTGTTGCAGAGAGCAGAAGTTGGAGACTGAGTTGCAGAAGGACTGTGACAAAAAGCAGAGTTTGGAGACTGGGGTGCACAAGGATCATTGCAGTGAGCAGAGTTTTCAGACTGAGGTGCAGGAGGACTGTTGCAGAGAGCAGATGTTGGAGACTGGGGTTCAGAAATACTTTTGCAGATAGCAGAGGTTGGAGACAATGGTGCAAAAGGATCGTTTCATACAGCAGAGGTTAGAGTCTGGGGTGCACTAGGACCATGGAGGTGGTCAGAGTTTGGGAACTGAGGTGCAGAAGGATTGTTACAGAGAACAGAAGTTGAAGACTCTGGTGCAGAAGGACCCTTACAGAGAGCAGAGGTTGGAGACTGCAGTACAGAAGGACTGTTACAGAGAGCAGAGGTTGGAGACTGGGCTGGAGATGAACTTTTTCAGAGAGCAGATGTTAGAGTCTGGGGTGCAAAACGACTGTTCCAGAGAGCAGAGGATGGAGACTGGGGTATAGAAGGACTGTTGCAGAGAGCAGAGGTTGCAGACTGAGTTGCAGAAGGACTGTTACAGAGGGCAGAGTTTGAGGACTGGGATGGAAAACGACGGATACAGAAAGCATAGTTTGGATACTGTGGTGCATAAGAACCCTTACAAAAAACAAAGTATGGAGACTACCGTACAGACTGAGTTTTACAGAGAGCAAAGTTTAAAGACTGGGGTGCAGAAGAACTGTTATAGAACAGAGATTGGAGACTGGCGTGCAGAAAGATTGTTGGGGTGAGCAGAGTATGGAGAATGGGGGGTAGAAGGACTGTTGCAGAGAGCAGAATTTGAAGACTGGGTTATAGAAGGACTGTTGCAGAGAGCAGATGTTGAAGACTTCGGTGCAGAAGGACTGTTGCAGAGAGTAGACGTTGGAGAGTGGGGTTCAGGAATAATCTTACAGAGAGCAGAGGTTAGAGAATGGGGCGAAGAAGGCCTGTTCTAGAGAGCGGAGTTTGAAGACTGGGGTGCAGAAGGACTGTTAGAGAGAGCAAAGTTTGGAGACTGGGTTGCAAAAAGATCTTACAAAGAGCAGAGTTTTCAGAATGAGGTGCAGAAGGACTGTTGCAGAGAGCAGAGTTTGGAGACTGGGGTGCAGAAGGACTGTTTGAAAGTTCAGAGGTTTGAGACTGGGGTGAAGTAGGACAGTTGAAGAGAACAGAGGTTGGAGACTGGGGTGAAGAAGGACCTTTGCAGAGAGAAGAGGTTGGAGACTGAGGTGCAGTATTATTGTTACAGAGAGCAGAGTTTGGAGACTGGGTTGCAGAAAGACTGTTTCAGCGAGCAGAGGTAGGAGTCTGGTTTACAAAAGGATCTTACAGAGAGTGAAGGTTGGAGACTGGGGTGCAGAAGAAATTTTGCAAAAAGCAGAGGTTGAAGACTGGGGTGCAGAAGTACTGACAGAGAAAGCAGATGTTGGAGACTGGGGTGCAGAAGGACCATTACAGGGAGCAGAGGTAGGAGACTTCGGTTCAGAAAGACTGTTACAGAGAGCAGAAGCTGGAGACTGGGGTGCAGAAGGACTGTTACAGAGAGCAGAGGTTGGAGACTGGGTTGCAGAAGGAATGAAAGAGAAAGCAGATGTTGAAGACCGGGGTGCAGAAGGACCGTTATAGAGAGCAGAGGTAGGAGACTCCGGTTCAGAAGGACTGTTACAGAGAGCAGATGTTTGAGACTGGGGTGCAGAATAACTGTCTTAGAGAACAGAGTTTTGAGACTGGGGTGCAGAAGGATCCTTGAGGAGAGCACAGGTTGGAGACTGGGGTGCATAAGGATTGTTAAAGAGAGCAGGGTTTGGAGACTGTGGTGCAGAAGGACTTTTACAGGGAGCACAGGTTGAAGACTGGGGTGCAGTAGTTCTTTTACAGAGAGCACAGGTTAAAGACTTAGGTGCAGAAGAACCCTTAAAGAGACGAGAGGTTGGAGACTGCTGTACAGAAGGACTGTTTCAGAGAGCAGTGTTTGGAGACAGGTGTGCAGAAGGATCTGACAGACAGCATAGTTTGGAAACTGGGGTACAGAAGAATTGCTGCTGAGATCAGCGGTTGGAGACTGGGGTACAGAAGGATCGTTGAAGAGAGAAGAGGATGGAGACTGGGGTCAAAAGGCCTGTTACAGAAAAAAGAGTTTGGAGATTGGGGTGTAGAAGACCTGTTATAGAGAGCAGGGCTTGGAGACTGGGGTGCACAAGAACAGTTAGAGAGCAGAGTTTAAAGACTGGGTTGCAAAAGGATCTTACAGAGAGCAGAGGTTGAAGACTGAGGTGCAGAAGGACTATTACAGAGAGCAGAGTTTGGGGACTGGTGTGTAGAACGACTGTTGCAGAGAGTAGAGTTTGGAGATTTGCGTCCAGAAGGATTTTTGCCGACAGCAGAGGTTGGAGACTGGGGTGGAGAAGGACTGCTGCAGAGAGTAGAGGTTGGAGACTGAGGTGCAGAAGGACTGTTACAGAGAGAAGAGGATGGAGTCTGAGGTGCAGAAGGACTGTTAAAGAGAGCAGAGTTTGGAGACTGTGGTGCCAAAGGACTGTTGTAGAGAGCAGATGTTGGAGACTGGGGTCCAGGAGGACTGTTGCATAGAGGTTGGAGACTTGGGTGCAGAAGGACTATTGCAGAGTGTAGAGGTTGGATATTGGGTTGCAGGAGAACTGTTGCAGAGAGCAGAGGTTGGAGACTGGGTGGAGAAAGAATGTTGCATAGAGTAACATTTGGAGATTGTGGTGCCACATGACTGTTGCAGAGAGCAGAGGTCAGAGAATGGTGTTCAGAAGGATCGTTGCAGAGAGTAGATTATGGATACTGGGGTATAGAAGGAGTGTTCTAGAGAGCAGAGGTTGAAGACTGAGGTCCAGAAAAACTGTTACAGAGTGCAGTATTTGGAGACTGGGGTGCAGAAGGACTGTTAAAGAGAGCAGAGTTCACAGACTTTGGTGCAGAAGGCCTGTTACAGAGAGCAGAAGATGGAGACTGGTGTGCAAAAGGCCTGTTACAGAGAGCATAGTTTGGAGACTGGGGTGCAGAAGGACTGTTACAGAAAGCAAAGTTTGGAGACTTCTTTTCAGAAGGATCAGACAGAGAGCAGAAATTGGAGACTGAGGTGCAGAAGGACTGTTACAGAGAGTAGATATTGAATACTGAAATGTAGAAAGACCATTGTAGAGAGCAGAGGTTGGAGACTGATGTGCAGAAGGACTGTTGAGGAGTGCAGAGGTTGGAGACTTTGCTGTAGAAGGACTGTTGCAGAGAGCAGAGTTTGGAGATTGGGGTTCTGAAGGACTGTTGAAGAGAGCAGAATTTGGAGACTGAGGTGCAGAAGGACTTTACAGAGAGCAGAGGTTGGAGACTTGAGTGCAGAAGGTCTGATAGAGAAAGCAGGGGTTGAAGACTGGTGTGCAGAAGGACATTTACAGAGAGAAGAGTTTGGAAACTGCAGTACAGAAGGACTGTTATAGAGAGCAGAGGTTGGAGACTAGGGTGGAGAAGGACTGTTTCAGAGATCAGATGTTGGAGACTGGGACTGGGGTGCAGAAGGACTGTTGCAGAGAGGTGGTTTGAGACTGGGCTGTAGAAGGACTGTTGCAGAGAGTAGGGGTTGGAGACTGGGGTGCAGAAAAACTGTTGCGGGGAGCAGACGTTGGAGATTGGGGTTGAGAATGACTGTTGCTGAGAGCAGAATTTGAAGACTGAGGTGCAGAAGGAATGTTACTGAAAGCAGTGGTTAGAGACTTTAGTGCAGAAGTACTGATACAAAAAGCAGAGATTGGAGACTGAGTTGCAGAAGGACTGTTGCAAACAGCAGAGGTTGGAGACTAGGGTGGACAAGGACAGTTTTCGAGAGCAGATGTTGGAGACTGGGGTGCAGATGGAGTGTTGCAGAGAGTAGAGTTTGGAGACTGGGGTGCAGTACAACTATTGCAGACAGCAGAGGTTGCAGACTGAGGTGCAGAAGGACTGTTGGAGCAGCAGAGTTTTGAGACTATTGTGCAGAAAAACTGATACAGAAAGCAGATGTTGGAAACTGGGGTGCAGAAGGACCATTACAGAAAACAGAGGTTGGAGACTGCGGGACATAAGGACTGTTCCAGAGAGCAGAGGTTGGAGACTGAGGTGCAGAAAGACTGTTACAGAGAGTAGATGTTTAAGACTGATGTGTAGAAAGACCATTGCAGAGAGCAGAGGTTGGAGACTTAGGTGCAGAAGGACTGTTGCAGAGTGCAGAGGTTGGAGACTTGGGTGTAGAAGGACTGTTGCAGAGAGCATAGGTTAAAGTTTGGGGTGCAGAAAGACTGTTGCAGACAGAAGAATTTGGAGACTGAGGTGCAGAAGGACTGTACAGAGAGCAGAGTTTGGGACTTGAGTGCAGAAGGACTGATAGAGTAAGCAGGGGATGGAGACTGGTGTGCAGAGGGACAGTTACAGAGAGAAGAGTTTAGAAACTGCAGTAGAGAAAGACTTTTAAAAAGAGCATAGGTTGGAGACTGGGGTTGAGAAGGACTGTTGCAGAGATCAGATGTTGGAGACTGGGGTGCTGATGGAATGTTGCAGAGAGGAGGTTGGAGACTGGGGTGCAGAAGGATTGTTGCAGAGAGAATAGGTTGGAGACTGGGGTGCAGTAGGACTATTGCAGAGAGCAGACGTTGCAGACAGAGGTGAGGAAGAACTGTTACAGCAGCAGAGTATGGAGACTGTGGTGCAGAAGGACTGATACAGAAAGCAGAGGTTGGAAACTGGGGTACAGAAGGACCATTAAAGAAAACAGAGGTTGGAGACTGCGGAACAGAACGACTATTACAGAAAGCAGAGGTTGGAGACTGAGGTGCAGAAGGACTGTTACAGAGAGTAGATGTTGAAGACTAAGGTGTAGAAAGACCATTGCAGAGAGCAGAGGTTGGAACTGAGGTGAAGAAGGACTGTTGCGGAGTGCAGAGGTTGGAGACTTGGGTGTAGAATGACTGTTGCAGAGAGCAAAAAGTTGAAGATTGGGGTGCAGAAGGACTGTTGCAGAGAGCAAAGTTTGGAGACTTGAGTGCAGAAGGACTGATAGAGAAAGCCGGTTTGGAGACTGGTGTGCAGAAGGACAGTTACAGAGAGAAGAGTTTGGAAACTGCAATACAGAAGGAGTGTTACAGAGAGAATAGGTTGAAGACTAGGGTGGAGAAGGACTGTTGCAGAAATAAGATGTTGGAGACTGGGGTGCAGAAGGACTGTTGCAGAGAGGAGGTTGGAGATTGGGGTGCAGAAAGACTGTTGCAGAGAGTAGGGTTAGTAGATTGGGGTGGAGAAGGACTGTTGCTGAGACCAAAATTTGGAGTCTGAGGTGCAGGACTATTACAGAGAGCAGTGGTTAGAGACTTGAGTTCAGAAGTACTGATACAGAAAGCAGAGATTGGAAACTGGGGTGCAGAAGGAGTATTGTAGAGAGCAGATGTTGGAGACTGGGGTGCAGAAAGACTGTTTCATAGAGTAAAGGTTGGAGACTTGGGTGAAGAAGGACTATTGCAGAGAGTAGTGGTTGGAGATTGGGGTGTAGAAAAACTGTTTCAGAGAACAGAGTTTGGAGACTGGGGTGCAGAAGTACTGATACAGAAAGCAGAGGTTGGAGACTTGGGTTCAGAATGAACCTCAAGGAGAGCAGAGGATGGAGACTGCAGTATAGACGGAATGTTAAAGAGAGCAGAGTTTGGAGACTAGGGTACAGAGGACATTTGCAGAGAGGAGAGTTTGGAGACTGAGGTGCAGAAGGTCTGTAAAAGAGAGCAGAGTTTGGAGACTGTGGTGCTGAAGGACTGATACAGAAAGAAGAGGTTGGAGACTAAGGTGCAGAACGATGTTACAGAGAGCAGAAGTTAGAAACAGCGGTACAGAAACTGTTGCGAAGATCAGAGGTTGGAGACTCGGGTGGAGAAGGACTTATTCAGAGAGTAGATGTTGGAGACTGGGTTGCAGAAGAACTGTTGCAGAGAGCCGAATTTGGAGACTGTGATGCAGAAGGATTTTTGCAGGGAGTAGAGGTTGGATATGACGTGCTGAAGGACTCCTGCAGACAACAGAGTTTGGAGAATGGGGGTGCAGAAGGACGGTTGCAGATAGCAGATGTTGGAGACTGAGGTGCAGAAGGATTGTTACAGAGACCAGAGGTTGATAGACTGAAGTGAAGAAGGACTGTGACAATAATCAGAGTTTGGTAACTGGGGTGCAGAAGGATCTTTCAGAGAGCAGAGTTTGGAGACTGGGGTGCAGACGAACTGTTGCACAGAGCAGAAGTTGGAGACTGGGGTAGAGAAGGACTGTTATAGAGAGAAGATATTTGAGATTCAGTAGGACTGTTACAATGAGCAGAGGTTGGAGACTCGGGTGCAGAAGGACAGATACAGAAAGCAGAGGTTGAAGACTTGGGTCCAGAATGAACCTTAACGAGAGCAGAGGTTGGAGACTGCAGTATAGAAGGACTGTTGCAGAGAGCAGAGGTGGGAGACTAGGGTACAGAAGGTTTGTTGCAGAGAGCACAGGTTGGAGAATGGGATGCAGAAAGACTTATGCAGAGAGCAGAGTTTGGAGACTGAGGTGTAGAAAGACTGTAACAGAGAGCAGAGTTTGGAGACTGTGGTGCTCGAGGACTGATACATAAATCAGAGGTTGGAGACTGGGGTGCAGAAGGACCGTTGCAAAGAGCAGAAGTTGGAAAGTTGGGTTGGGAAGAAATGTTACAGAGAGCAGAGTTTCAAAACTGGAGTGCAGAAGGATCTTACAAAGAGTAGAAGTTAGAGACTGAGGTACAGAAGGACTGCTACAGAGATCAGAGGTCAGAGACTGGGGTGAAAAAGGAATTCTTCAGAGAGTAGAAGTTGGAGACTGGGGTGCAGAATTATTGTTGTGGTGAGTAAAGGTTGGATATGATGTGCTGAAGGACTCTTGCAGACAACAGAGGTTGGAGAATGGGGTGCAGAAGGACCGCTGCAGAGAGCAGATTTTGGAGCAGATTTTGAGGTGCTGAAGGATTGTTACAGAGAGCAGAGGTTGGAGACTGAGGTGAAAAAGGACTTTGACAAAGATCAGAATTTGGAGACTGGGGTGCAGAAGGATCTTCCAGAGAGCAGAGGTTGGAGACTGGGGTGCAGATGAACTGATGCACAGAGTAGAGGTTGGAGACTGGGGTAGAGAAGGACTGTTACAGAGAGAAGAATTTAGAGACTGGGTTGCAGAAAGATCTTATAGAGCAGAGGTTGGAGACTGAGGTGAAGAACAAATTATATCCAGAGCAGAGTTTGGAGACTGGGGTGCAGAAGGACTGTTGCCGGGAACATAGGTTGGAGACTGGCGTGCAGAAGGACCGCTGCAGAGAACAGAGGTTGGAGACCGGGGTGGAGATGAAATGCTACAGAGAGCAGAGTTTGGAAACTGGGGTGCAGAAAAATATACAGAGAGCAGAGGTTGGAGACTGGGGTGCAGAAGGACTTTTGCTGAGAGCAGAGGTTCGAGCTTGGGTTGCAAAAGTATTGTCGCAGAGAGCAGAGGTTTAAGACTGGGGTGTAGTAGGACCATTGGAGAGGTAAGAGTTTGGGAACTAAGGTGCAGAAGGATTGTTGGACTTACAGAGCTTGGGAACTGGGGTGCAGAAGAATCATTGTAGAGAGCAGAATTTTGAGACTGGAGTTCAGAAGGACTGTTACAGAGAATAGAGTTTGGAGACTGCGGTGCAGAAGTCCTGTTACACAGAGCAGAGTTTGGTGAAGGGATGCAGAACGACTGTTACAGAGGCAGAGGTTGGAGACTGGGTGGCAGAAGTATCTTACAGAGAGCAGATGTTGGAGACTGAGGTGCAGAAGGACTGTTACAGGGAGTAGAGGTTGGAGACTGAGGTCCAGAAGGATTGTTGCAGAGAGCAGAGGTTGGAGACTCGGGTGCAGAAGGACTGTTGCAGATAGCAGAGGTTGGAGACTGGGGTGCGAAAGGACTGTTGCAGGGAGCAAGTGTTGGAGACTTGGGTGCAGTAGGACTGTTGCAGAGAGCAGAATTTGGAGACTGGGGTGCAGCAGGACTGATACAGAAAGCAGAGGTTGGAGACTGGGGTGTAGAAGGACCGTTATGGAGAGCAGAGTTTAAAGACTGCAATATAGAAGGACTGTTACAGGGAGCAGAGATTAGAGAATGGTTTATAGAAGAACTTTTTCAGAGTGCGGATGTTGGAGACTGGGATTCAGAAGAACTGTATCAGAGAGCAGAGTTTGGAGACTTGGGTGCAGAAAATCTGTCGCAGAGAGCAGAGGTTGGAGACTGAGTTGCAGAAAGAATGTTAAAAAAGAGGAAAGTTTGGAGACTGGGGTGCAGAATTACTGATGCAGAAAGCAGAGATTGGAGACTGGGTTGCAGCAGGACCGTTGAAGAAATCAGAGGTTGGAGACTGGGTTGGAGAAGAAATGTTACAGAGAGCAGTTTTGGAAACTGGTGTGCAGAAGGACCTTACCGAGAACAGAGGTTGGAGACTGGGGTGCAGAATGAGTGTGAAGGAGAAAAGTCGTTGGAGACTGGGGTGCAGAAGGACTGTTGCAAAGAGCAGCTGTTGGAGACTGGGGTGCATAAGGATCGTTGCAGAGAGCAGAGGTTGGAGACTGGGGTGCAGAAAGACGGTTGCAGAGAGAAGAGTTTGGAGACTGAGGTACAGAGAAACAGTTACAGTGAGCAGAGGTTGGACACTGGGGTGCAGAAAGATCGTTTAAGAGAGCAGAAGTTGGAAACTGAGTTTCAGAAGAATCGTTGCAGAGAGCAAAGGTGGAGATTGTGGTGCAGAAGGATCCTTACAGAGAGGAGAGGTGGGAGACTGCGGTGCAGAAGGACTTTTACAGAGAGCACAGGTCGGAGACTGTGGTGCACAAGGAATGTTGCAGAAAGCAGAGGTTGGAGACTGGGGTGCAGAAGGACTGTTACACAGATCAGACATTGGAGACTGGGGTGAAGAATTATGATACAGAAAGCAGAGGTGCCAGACTGGGGTGCAGAAAGACCATTACAGAGAGCAGAGGTTGCAGACTGGCGTGCAGAAGGAATTTTTCAGAGAACAGAGTTTACAGACTTGGGTTCAGGACGACTGTTACAGAGAGCAGTTGTGGAGACTGGGGTGCAGAAAGATCGTGCAGAGATTAGAGGTTTCAGACTGAGGCGCAGAAGGACTGTAACAGAGAGCTGTGGTTGGAGACTGAGGTGCAGAAGGACTGTTACAGAGAGCATAGTTTGGTGACTGAGGTTCAGAAGGACTGTTACTGAAAGCAGGGGTTGGAAATTGGGGTGCAGAAAGACCGTTACAAAGAGCAGAGGTTCAGACTGCGGTATAGAAAGACTTTAACAGAGAGCAGAGGTTTGAGAATATGGTGCAGAAGGACTGTTACAGAGAGAAGAGGTTGGAGACTGAGTTGCAGAAGTATTGTTACAGAGAGCAGAGGTTGGAGACTGGGGTGCAGAATGACTGTTACACAGAGCAGAGTTTGAAGACTGCGGTGTACAAGGACTGTTGCAGAGAGTAGAGGTTGGAGACTTTGGTGAAGAAGGACTGTTGCAGAGAGCAGAATTTGGAGACTGGGGTGCAGAAGATTCTTACAGAGAGCAGAAGTTAGAGACTGCGGTACAGGAGGAGTGTTACAGAGAGCAGAGGTTGGAGACTTGGGTGGAGAAGGACTGTTTCAGAGAGTAGATATTGGAGATTGGGGTGCAGAAGAACTGTTGCAGAGAGCAGAAGTCGGAGACTGGGGTGCAGAAGGATTGTTGCAGAGAGCAGAATTTGGAGACTGAGGTGCTGCAGGACTCTTGCAGACAACAGAGGTTGGAGAATTGGGTGCAGAAGTACCGTTAGAGAGAGCAGATGTTGAAGACTGAGGTGCAGAAGGATTTTTACAGAGAGCAGAGTTGGGAGACTTGGGTGAAGAAGGACTGTTACAGAGATCAGAGTTTGGAGACTGAGGTGCAGAAGGATCTTACAGAGAGCAGATGTTGGAGACTGAGGTGCAGAAGGACCATTACAGAGAGTAGAGGTTGGACACTAAGGTGCAGAAGGACCATTGCAGAGAGTAGAGTTGGAATCAGAGGTGCAGAAGGACTTTTATAGAGAACAGAGTTTGGAGACTGTGGTGAACAAGGATCGTTGAAGAGAGCAGAGTTTTCAGACTGAGGTGAAGAAGGACTGTTGCAGAGAGCAGGTGTTGGAGACTTGGATGCAGAAGGACTTTTGCAGAAAGCAGAGTTTGGAGACTGGGGTGCAAAAGGATCGTTGCAGAGAGCAGAGGTAAGAGACTGGGGTGCTGTAGGACCATTGCAGATGTCAGTGTTTGGGAACTGAGGTGCAGAAGGATTGTTGCAGAGAACAGAAGTTGGATCCTGGGGTGCAGAAGGACTGTTACAGAGAGCAGAGTTTGTTGAAGGGATGCAGAACGACTTTTACAGAGGGCAGAGTTTGGAGACTGGGTTGCAGAAAGATCTTGCAGAGAGCAGAGGTTGGAGACTGAGGTGCAGAAGGACCGTTACAGAGAGTAGAGGTTGGATACTGAGGTGCAGAAGTACCATTGCAGAGAGCAGAGGTGGAGTCAGAGGTGCAGAAGGACTTTTACAGAGAGCAGAGATTGTAAACTGGGGTGCAGAAGGACTGTAGCAGATAGCAGTTTTTGGAGACTGGGGTGAAGAAGGAGTGTTGCAGGGAGCAGGTGTTAGATACTTGGGTGCAGTAGGACTGTTGCAGAGAGCAGAATTTGGAGACTGAGGTGCAGAAGGACTGTTACAGAGAGCAAAGGTTGGAGACTGGTGTGCAGAAGGACTGATACAGAAAGCTGAGGTTAAAGACTGGGGTGCAGAAGGACCGTTACAGAGAGCAGAGTTAGAGACTGCAATATAGGAGGACTGTTACAGAGAGCAGAGGTTGGAGAATGGTTTATAAAAGAACTGTTTCAGAGTGCAGATGTTGGAGACTGGGATTCAGAAGAACTGTTGCAGAGAGCAGAGTTTAAAACCTGGGGTGCAGAAGAACTGTCACAGAGAATGAGTTTGGAGACTGAGGTGCAGAAAGAATGTTACAGAGAGCAAAGTTCGGAGACTGGGGTGCAGAATTACTGATACAGAAAGCAGAGGTTGGAGACTGGGGTGCAGAAGAACCATAACAGTGAACAGAAGTTGGAGACTGTGGTTCAGGAGGACTGTTGCAGAGAACAGAGGTTAGAGAATGGTGTGAAGAAGGACTGTTACAGAGAGCAGAGGTTAGAAAACGGGGTGCAAAAGTAGGGTTGCTGAGTTCAGAGGTTTGAGACAGAGGTGCAGAAGGACAGTTACAGAGAGAAGAGGTTGGAAACCGTTGTGCAAAAGGACTGTTACAGAGAGCAGAGGTTGGAGACTGGGGAGTAGAAGGACTGTTGCAGAGAACAGAGGTTGGAGACTGGGTTGCAGCAGGACCGTTGAAGAAAGAAGAGGTTGGAGACTTGGTTGGAGAGGGAATGTTACAGAGAGCAGAGTTTGGAAACTGGGGTGCAGAAGGACCTCACAGAGAACAGAGGTTAGAGACTGGGATGCAGAAAGAGTGTTAAAGATAGGAGCAGATGTTGGAGACTGGGGTGCAAAAAGACTGTTACAAAGAATAGAGGTTGGAGATGGTGATGCAAAAGGCCTGTTACAGAGAGCAGAAGTTCTAGACTGGGGTGCAGAAGAACTGTTAGAGAGAGAAGCGTTGTTAGACAAGGTTGCAGAAGGACCTTACAGAAAGCAAAGATTGTAGACCGAGGTGCAGCAGGACTGTTACAGAGAGCAGAGGTTGAAGACTGGGGTGAATAAAGCCTTTTTACAAAGACCAGAGTTTGGAGTAGGGCTCCAGAATGACTTTTACATATGGTAGAGTTGGAAACTGGTTTGCAGAAGGATCTTACAGAGAGCAGATGTTGGAGACTGATGTGCAGCAGGACTGTCCAGATCTTGGAGTCTGGGGAGAAGAAGTACTGTTTCAGAGGACAGAGGTTGGAGACTGGGGTGGAGAAGGACTGTTGCAGAGAGCAGACGTTGAAGACTGGTGTCCAGAAGGATCCTTGCAGAGAGCAGAGTTTGAAGACTGGGGTGCAGACGTACTGTTGCAGAAAGCAGATGTTGGAGACTGGGGTGCAGAAGGACTGTTACATAGAGCAGAGGTTGGAGACTGAGGTGCAGAAGGACTGTTACAGAGAGCAGAGTTTGATGACTGGTGTGAAGAAGGACAGTTACAAAGAGCAGAGGTTGGAGACTGGGGTTCAGATGGATATTATAGAGAGCAGAGTTTGGAGACTGGGGTGCAAAGCACTGTTGCAGAGAGCTAATGTTGGAGACTGGGGTGGAGAAGAATTGTTGCAGAGAGAAGAGGTTGGAGACTGGGGTGCAGAAGTCCTTTTATAGAGAGCAGAGTTTAAAGACTATTGTGCAGAAAGACTGTTACAGAGTGCAGCGTTTAAAGACTGGGCTGCAGAAGGGTCTTACACAGAGCAGAGTTTGGAGACTGAGGTGTAGAAGGACTGTTGCAGAGAGCAGAGGTTGGCGACCGGGGTGCAAAAGGCCTGTTACAAAGAACAGAGTTTGGAGACTGGGGTGCAGAAGGACTGTTACAGACAGCAGAGTTTGGAGACAGGGTTGCAGAAGGATCTTACAGAGAGCAGAGCATAGAGACTGTGGTACAGCAGGACTGTTACAGAGATCAGAGGTTGGAAACTGGGGTGCAGAAAGATCGTTGTAGAGAACAGAGTTTTCAGACTGAGGTGAAGAAGGACTGTTTCAGAGAGCAGATATTGGAGACTGGGCTGCTGAAGGACTGTTTTAGAGAGCAGTGGTTGGAGACTGGGGTGCAGAAGGATCGTTGTAGCAAGCAGAGGTTTGAGACCAGCATCCAGAAAGACTGTTACAGAGAACAGAGGTTGGAGAAGGGGTGCAGAAGGACTTTTACAGAGGGCAGAGTTTACAGATTGTGTTGCAGAAGGATCTTAGAGAGAGCAGGTGTTGGAGACTGAGCTGCAGAATGACTGTTACAGAGAGTAGAGGTTAGAGACTGAGGTGCAGAAGCACCGATGTAGAGAGCAGAGTTTTGAGACTGAGGTGCAGAAGGATTGTTACAGAGAGGAGCGGTTGGAGCCTGGGGTGCAGAAGGACTGTTGCAGATAGCAGAGTGTGGAGACTGCGGTGTAGAAGGATTGTTGCAGATACAGAGGTTTGAGACTTTGGTGCAGAAGGACTGATACAGAAAGCAGAGGTTGAAGACTGGGGAGCAGAAGGACCGTTACAGAGTGCAGATTTTGGAGATCGCACTACAGGAGGACTGTTACAGAGAGCAGAGGTTGGAGACTGGTGTGGAGAAGGACTGTTTCAGAGTGCAGACCTTGGATACTGGGGTGCAGATGAACTGTTGCAGATAGCAGAGGTTGGAGACTGGGGTGCAGAAAAACTGTCGCAGAGAGCAGAGGATGGAGACTGAGGTGCAGAAGGAATGTTGCAGCGAGCAGATTTTGGAAACTTTGGTGCAGAAGGAATGATACAGAAAGGAGAGGTTGAAGACTGGGGTGCAGAACGACCGTTACAGAGAGCAGAGGTTGGGGACTGAGGTACAGAAAAGCTGTTACAGAGAGCAGAGGTGGAGACTGGGGAGCAGATGGACTGTTACAGAGAGCAGAGGTTGGAGACTGGGGAGCAGAAGGACTGTTACAGAGAGCAGAGGTTGGAGTCTGGGGATGATAAGGAATGTTACAGAGAGCAGATTTGAAAACTGGGGTGCAGAAGGATCTTACAGAGATCAGAGGTTGGAGTCTGGGGTTCAGAAACACTGTTACAGAGAGTAGATTTTGGAGACTGAGGTGCAATAGGACTGTTATAAAAAGCAGAGTTGGGAGACTGGGGTCCACAAGGATTGTTGCAGAGAGCATAGTTTTTAGACTGAGCTTCAGGTAGACTGTTGCAGACTGCAGATGTTGAAGACTGGGGTGCAAAAGGACTTTTGCAGAGAGCACATGTTGGGGACGGGGGTGAAAAAGGATCATTGCAGAGAGCAGAGGTTGGAGACTGGGGATCAGTAGAACTCCTATAGGAAGTAGAGTTTTCAGACAAGGTTGCACAAGGATCTTACAGAGAGCAGAGTTGTAGACTGATGTGCAGCAGGACTGTTACAGGGAGCAGAGGTTGGAGACTGGGGTGCAGAAGGATCGTTGTAGAGAACAGAGTTTTCAGACTGAGGTGCAGAATGATTATGGAAGAGAGCACATGTTGGAGACTGGGGTGCGGAAGGACTGTTGCAAAGAGCAGAGTTTGGGGACTGTGGTGCAGAAGGATCCTTGTAGAGAGCAAAATTTTGAGACTGGAGTGCAGAAGGATAGTTATAGAGAACAGAGGTTGGAGACTGGGGTGCAGAAGGCCTATTACAGAGAGCAGAGTTTGGAGAAGGGGTTCAGAAGTACATTTACAGAGAGTAGTTTTTAAAGACAGAGGTGCAGAAGGACCGTTGTAGAGAACAGAGTTTGAAGAGTGAGGTGCAGAAGGATTGTTACAGAGAACAGAGTTTGGAGACTGGGTTGCAGAGGGACTTTTGCAGAGAGCAGAGGCTAGATACTGGGGTGTAGAAGGACTGTTGCGGAGAGCACAGTTTGGAGATTGGGGTGAAGAAGGACTGTTGCAGGAAACAGAGTTTGGAGACTGAGTTACAAAGGTAGAGGTTGGAGATTTGGTGCAGAAGAACTGTTGCAGAGAGCAGATGTTTGAGACCGGGGTGCATAAGGACTGTTGCAGAGAGCAGAGTTTGTAGACTGAGGTGCAGAAAGACTATTACAGAGAGCAGAGGTTGGAAATTGTGGTGCAGTTGGAGTGATACAGTAAGCAGGTTTTTGAGACTGGTGTGCAGAAGGACTGTTGCAGAGAGCAGAGATTGTAGACTGATGTGCAGAAGAATAGTTACAGAGAGCAGAGGTTGGAGAATGGGGTGCAAAAGGCCTGTTACAAAGAGCAGAATTTGGACACTGGGGTGCAGAAGGATTGTTACAGAAAGCAGGGTTTGGAGACAGGGTTGCAGAAGGATCGTTGCAGAGAACATAGTTTTCACTGAGGTTCAGAAGGACTGTTGCAGAGAACAGAGTTTGGAGACTGAGTTGCAGAAGGACTGTTACAGAAAGCAGAGTTTGGAGACTGGGGTGCACAAGGACCATTAGAGAGAGTAGATTTTGGCGACTGCTATACAGGAGGACTGTTACAAAGAGAAGAATTTGGAGACTGGAGTGGAGAAGGACTTTTGTAGAGAACAGAGGTTGGAGACTGGGGTGCAGAATGATCGTTGTAGAGAGCAGAGTATTGAGACTGGCGTGCAAAAGGACTATTACACAGAAAAGAGTTTGGAGAAGGGGTGCAGAAGGACTGTTGCAGAGAGCAGAGTTTGTAGACTGAGGTGCAGAAAGACTATTACGAAGAGCAGAGGTTGGAAATTGTGGTGCAGTTGGACTGATTCAATAAGCAGATTTTTTTTGTGTGTTGCCAATGAAAGTACTTTTTACTCAGCAGAATTCAAGAAAACTCTCAGTGAAGACACTGTAACTCACATGAGTGGTCAGGACCACCGGGATGACACAGAAAAAAAAACAATAAGCAGATTTTTGAGACTGGGGTGCAGAAGGACTGTTGCAGAGAGCAGAGATTGTAGACTGAGGTGCAGAAGAACTGTTACAGAGAGCAGAGGTTGGAGAATGGGGTGCAAAAGGCCTGTTACAAAGAGCAGAGTTTGGAGACTGGGGTTCAGAAGGATTTTTACAGAAAGCAGGGTTTGGAGACAGGGTTGCATAAGGATTGTTGCAGAGAACATAGTTTTCAGACTGAGGTGCAGAAGGACTGTTGCAGAGAGTAGAGTTTGGAGACTGAGTTGCAGAAGGACTGTTACAGAAAGCAGAGTTTGGAGACTGGGGTGCACAAGGACCGATACAGAGAGCAGATTTTGGAGACTGCTATACAGGAGGACTGATACAAAGAGCAGAGTTTGGAGACGGGAGTGGAGAAGGACTTTTGTAGAGAGCAGAGGATGGAGACTGGGGTGCAGAATGATCGTTGTAGAGTAGAGTATTGAGACTGGCGTGCAAAAAGACTGTTACACATAACAGATTTTGGAGAAGGGGTGCAGAAGGACTGTTACAGAGGGCATAGTTTGGAGACTGGGTTCAGAAGAATCTTACAAAGAGCAAATGTTGGAGACTGAGGTGCAAAAGGACTTTTACAAAGAGTAGAGGTTGGAGACTTAAGAGCAGAAGGACTGTTGTAGAGAGCAGAGGTTGGAGACTGAGGTCCAGAAGGATTGTTAAGTAGATCAGTGGGTGGAGACTGGGGTGCAGAAGGACAGTTACAGAGAGCACAGATGGAGACTGGGGTGCAGAAGAAATGTTGCAGAAAGCAGAAGTTGGAGACTGGGGTGCAGAAGGACTGTTACTGAGAGCAGAGGTTGGAGACTGGGGTGCAGAGGAACTGATAGAGAAAGCTTACGTTGGAGACTGGGGTTCAGAAAGACTATAAAAGAGAGCAGAGTTTTGAGACTGCGGTAAAGAAGGACTGTTACAGAAAGCAGAGTTTAGAGACTGAGGTGCAGAAGGAGTGTTGCAGGGAGTAGAGGTTTGAGACATTGGTGCAGGAGGACTGTGGCAGAGAGCAGAGTTTGGAGACTGAGGTGAAGAAGGACTGTTACTGAGAGCAGAGGTTGGAGACTGGGGTGCAGAAGTACTGATACAGAAAGCAGAGGTTGGAGACTGGGGTGCAGAAGGACCGTTACAAAGAGCAGATTTTGGAGACTGCACTACACGAGGACTGATACAGAGAACAGAGGTTGGAGAAGGGGTGCAGAAGGTCTGTTACAGAAGGCAGAGTTTACAGACTGGGTTGCAGAAGGATCTTACAGAGAGCAGATTTTGGAGACTGCAGTACAGAAGGACTTTTACAGAGAGCAGAGTTTTGAGACTGGGGTGGAGAAGAACTGTTTTAGAGAGAAGATGTTGGAGTCTGTGGTTCAAAAGGACTGTTGGAGAGGGCAGAGGATAAAGACTGGAGTTTAGAAGAATTGTTGCAGAGAGCAGAGTTTCCAGACTGAGTTTCGGAAGAACTTTTACAGTGGGCAGAGTTTGGAGACTGTGGTGAAAAACGACGGATCCAGAAAGCAGAGGTTGGATACTGGGGTGCATAAGTACTCTTACAAAGAACAAAGATTGGAGACTGCGGTACAGAATGACTGTTACAGAGAGTAGAGGTTGGATACTGGGGTGCAGAATAACTGTTTTAGAGAACACAGGTTGGAGACTGGGGTGCAACAGGATCGTTGCAAAGAGCAGAGTTGTAAGACTGAGGTGCAGAACGACTGTTGGGGGAGCAGATGTTGGAGACTGGGGTGCAGAAGAACTTTTGCAGAGAGAAGAGGTTGGAAACTGGGGTGCAAAAGGATTGTTGTAGAGAGCAGAGTTTTTAGACTGTGGTGCAGAGGGATTGTTGCAGAGAGCAGAGGTTGGAGACTGGGGTGCAAAAGGACTGTTGCAGAGAGCAGATCTTGGAAACTGGTGTACAGAAAGATCGTTGCAGACAGCAGAGGTTTGAGAGTGGGGTGCAGAAGTACTGTTACAGAGAGTCGAGTTTCGAGACTGAGGTTCAGAAGGATCGTTGCAGAGAGCAGAGGTTGAAGACTGGGGTGCAGTAGAACTCCTACAGAGAGCATTGTTTTTAGACAAGGTTGCAAAAGGATCTTACAGAGAGCAGAGTTGTAGACTGATGTACATCAGGACTGTTACAGAGAGCAGAGGTTGGAGACTGGGGTTCAGAAGGATCGTTGTAGAGAACAGAGTTTTCACACTGAGGTGCAGAAGGACTTTTGCATAGAGCACATGTTGGAGACTGGGGTGCAGAAGGACTGTTGCAAAGAGCAGAGATTGGGTAATGGGGTGCATAAGGATCATTTTAGAGAGCAAAATTTTGAGGCTGGGGTGCAGAAGGATTGTTATAGAGAACAGAGGTTGGAGACTGGGGTGCAGAAGGCCTATTATGAAGATCAAAGTTTGGAGAAGGGGTTCAGAAGCACATTTAGAGAGAGTAGTTTTTGGAGACTGAGGTGCAGAAAGACCGTTGCAGAGAGCAGAGGTTGAAGACTGAGGTGCAGAAGGATTGTTACAGAGAGCAGAGATTGGAGACTGGGTTGCAGAGGGACTGTTGCAGAGAGCAGAGACTGGAAACTGGGGTGTAGAAAGACTGTTGCGGAGAGCACTGGTTGGAGATTAAGGTGAAGAAGAACTGATACAGAAAGCTGACGTTGGATCCTGGGGTGCAGAAGGACCGTTACAGAGAGCAGAGTTTTGAGACTGCATTACAGAAGGACTGTTACAGAGAGCAGAGGTTGGATACTGTGGTGCAGAAGGACTGATGCAGAGAACAGAGTTTGGAGACTGGGGTGCAGACGAACCTTTTCAGAGAGAAGAGGTTGGAGACTCAGGTGCAGAAGGATTCTTATACAGAGCAGAGGTAAGATATTGGTGTGCAAAAGGACTGATCCAGATAGCATATGTTGGAGAATGGGGTTCAGAAGGCCTGTTACAGAGAGCAGCCGTTGGAGACGGAGGTGGTGAAGAATCATTTCAGAGAGCAGATATTGGAGACTGAGGTGCAGAAGGACTGTTATAGAGAGGAACAGTTGGAGACTGGGGTGCAGAATGATTCTTACAAAGAGCAGAGGATGGAGACTGGTGTGCAGAATGAGTGTTACAGAGAGCAGAGTTTGTAGATTGGTGTCCAGAAGAACTGTTAAAGAGAGCAGAGGGTGGAGACTGGGGTGCAGCAGGTCTGTTACAGAGAGCAGAGTTTGGAGACTGTGGTGCAGAAAGATAGTTACAGAGAGCAGAGGTTGGAGACTGAGGTGCAGAAGGACTATTAAAGAGAGCAGAGGTTGGAGACTGAGATGCAGAAGGATTGTTACAGAGAGCAGAGTTTTGACACTGATGTTCAGAAGGACTGTTACAGAGAGCAGAGCTTGGAGACTGGTGTGTAGAAGGATCATTGCAGAGAACAGAGTTTTGAGACTGAGGTGCAGAAGGATCCTTGCAGAGAGGCGAGGTTGGAGACTGGGGAGCAGAAGGAAATTTACAGAGACCACAGGTTGGAGACTGGGGTGCAGAAGAACTGATGCAGAAAGCAGACATTTGAGACTAGGGTTCAAAAGGACCGTTACAGAGAGCAGAGGTTGGAGACTGCGGTACAGAAGGACTGATACAGAGAGCAGAGGTTGGAGACTTGGGTGCAGAAGGACTGATGCAGAGAACAGAGGTTTGAGACTGGGGTGCAGAAGAAACTTTGCAGAGAGCAGAGGTTGGAGACTGAGGTGAAGAAAGATCGTTGCAGAGAGAAGAGGTTGGAGACTAGGTTGAAGAAGGCCTTTTATAGAGGGCAGATTTTGGAGAGTGGGGTGCAGAAGGCCTGTTACAGAGAGCAGAGATTGGGGACTGGGGTGCAGAAGCACTGTTACAGATAGCAGAGTTTCGAGACAGGGTTTCAGAAGGATCTTACAGAGAGCATTTTGGAGACTGAGTTTCAGAAGGACTGTTTCAGAGAGCAAAGGTTGGAAACTGGGGTCCAGAAGGCTTGTTACAGAGATCAGAGCGTGGAGACTGGGGAGAAAAAGAAGTGTTACAGAGAGCAGAGTTTGGAGATTGGGGTGCAGTAGAACTGTTACCTGGAGCAGATGTTAGAGACTGGGGTGCAGAAGGACTGTTGCATAGAGCAGAGTTTGGAGACTGAGGTGCAGAAAGACTGTTACAAAGAGCAGAGTTTGAAAACTAGGGTGCAGAAACCATTGCAGAGACCAGAGGTTGGAACCTGAAGAGAAGAAGGATCGTTGCAGAGAACAGATGTTGGTGACTGAGGTGCAGAAGGACCGTTACAGATTGCAGAACTTTGAGACTGAGGCGGAGAAGGACTTTTACAGAGAGGAAAGGTTGGAGACTGGGGTGCAAAAGGACTCTTACAGAGTGCAGAGTTTAAAGACTGGGTGTCAGAGGGATCTTACAGATAGCAGAGTTGGGATACTCAGGTGTAGAAGGACTGTTACAGAGAGCAGAGGTGGAGACTGGGGTGCAGAAGGGTCGTTGCCGAGAGCAGATTTTTGTAACTAGGGTGCAGAAGGACTGTTGTGGAGAACAGAGATTGGAGACTAGGGTGCAGAAGGACTGTTGCAGAGAGCAGACGTTGGAGACTGACGTGCGGATGTCCTGTTACAGAGAGCAGAGGTTGGACACTCGGAAGAAGAAAGACTGTTACAGAGAGCAGAGGTTGGATACTGGGTTGCTTAAGGATCTTACAGAGGGCAGAATTTGGAGACTGAGGTGCAGAAAGACTGTTGCAGAGATCAGATGTAGGAGACTGGGTTGCTGTAGGATCATTGTTGAGAGCAGATGTTGAAGACTGGGGTGCAGAAGGATCGTTGCAGAGAGCCGATTTTGGAGACTGGGGTGCAGAAGTCCTGCTACAGAGAGAAGAGTTTGGAGACTGGCGTGAAGAAGGCCTGTTACAGAGAGGAGAGGTTGGATGGGTGGGTTGCAGAAGGACTGTTTTAGAGAGCAGAGTTTGGAGACTGAGGTGCAGATGGACTGTTACAGAGAGCAGAGGTTAGAGACTGAGGTGTAGAAAGACTGTTATAAAGAGCAGAGTTTAGAGACTGAGGTGCAGAAGGACTGTTACAGAAAGCAGAGGTTGGAAATTGGGGTGCAGAGGACACTTACTGAGACCAGAGTTTGGAGACTGCGGTATAGAAAAACTGTTACTGAGAGCATAGGTTGGAGACTGAGGTGCAGAAGGATAGATATAGAGAGCAGAGGTTTGAGACTGAGGTTCAGAAGGACTGATACAGAAAGCAGAGTTTGAAGACTGGGGTGCAGAACGCGCGTTACAGAGAGAAGAGGTCGGAGACTACGGTACAAAAAGACTGTTACAGAGAGCAGATGTTGAAGACTGGGAGCAGAAGGACTGTTGCAGAGGACAGAGTTTGGAGACTGGGGTGCCGCAGGACACTTGCAGAAAGCAGAGGTTAAAGACTGGATTGAAGAAGGAATGTTGCAGAGAGCAGAGTTTGGAGACTGCTGCAGAAAGACAGGTACAGAGAGGAGAGGTTAACGACTGGGGTCCAGAAGGATCGTAGCAGAGAGCAGAGTTTTGAGACTGGGGTGCAGAAGGACTGTTGCAGAGAGCAGAGGTTGGAGACTGGAGTGCAGAAGGACTGTTGCAGAGAGCAGAGGTTGGAGACTGAGGTGCAGAAAGACTGTTACACAGAGCAGATTTTAGAGACTGGAGTGCTGAAGAACTGGTAAAGTGAGCAGAGATTGGAGACTGTGGTGCAGCAGGACTGTTTTAGAGAGCAGACGTTGGAGACTGGGGTTTAGATGGATCTTACAGAGAGCAGAATTTGGAGACTGAGTTGCAGAAGGACTGATGCAGAGATCAGAGGTTGGAGACTGGGGTGCAGAAAAATCGTTGGAGAGAGCAGATTTTTAAAACTGGGGTGCGCAAGGCCTGCTACAGAGAGCAGAGTTTTGGGATTGAGGTGCAGAAAGACTGTTACAGAAAGCAGAGGTTTGAAATTAGGGTGCAGGAGGACTGTTACAGAGACCAGAGTTTGGAGACTGCTGTATAGAAAAACTGTTACAGAGAGCAGAGTGTTGAGCATGGGGTGCAGAAGGACTGTTACAGAGAGCAGAGGTTGGATACTGGGGTGCTTAAGGATCTTACAGAGAGCAGTTGTTGGAGACTTGGGTGCAGAAGGACTCTTGCAGAGAGCAGACGTTGGAGACTGGGGTGAAGAAGGATCGTTGTAGAGAGCAGAGGTTTGAGACTGGGGTGAAAAAGGACTGTTACAGAGAACAGAGGTTGGAGACTGGGGTGCAAAAGGCCTGTTACGGAGAGCAGAGTGTGGAGAAAAGCTCTAGAATGACTGTTACAGATCACAGAGTTTGGAGACTGGGTTGAAGAAGGATCTAATAGAGAGCAGATGTTGGGGACCCAGGTGCAGAAGGACTGTTATAGAGAGTAGAGGTTGGAGACTGAGGTACAAAAGGATCTTAGCAGAGAACAGCGTTTTAAGATTGAGGTGCTGACGGACTCTTGCAGAGACCACAGGTTGGAGACTGGGGTGCAGAAGGACTTTTGCAGAGAGCAGAGGTTGGAGACTAAGGTGTAGAAGGCTTCTTATGGAAAACAGACTTTGGAGACTGCGTGCAAAAGGCCTGTTACAGAGAGGAGAGTTTGGAGAAGGTGTTCAGAAGGACTGTTAGAGAGGGCAGAGTTGGGAGACTGGGTTGTAGAAGGATCTTACAGAAAGCATATGTTGGAGACTGAGGTGTAGAATGATCATTGAAGAGAAAAGAGTTTGGACACTGGGTTTAGGAAGGCCTGTTACACAGAGCAGAGTTTGGAGACTGGGGTGAAGAAGGCCTGATGAAGAGAGCAGAGGTTGAAGACTGGTGTGCAGAAGGACTGTTATAGAGAGCAGAGTTAGGAGACTGGGTAGCAAAATGATCTTACAGAGAGCTGATTTTGGAGACTGAGTTGAAAGAGGACTGTTACAGTGAGCAGTGGTTAGAGACTAAAGTTCAGAAGGATCCTGCAGAGAGAAGAGGTTTCAGACTGAGATGTAGATCGAGTGTTACAGAGAGCAGAGGTTGGAGACTGAGGTCCAGAAGGACTGTTACAGGGAGCAAATTATGGAGACTGTGTTGCAGAAGGATCTTTCATAGAGCAGAGTTTGGAGACTGAGGTGCAGAAGGACTGTTTCAGAAAGCATATGTTGAAGTCTTGGGTGCAGAAAAATTGTTGCAGAGAGCGAAATTTTCAGACTGAGGTGCAGAAGGACTTTTGTAGAGAGCAGATGTTGGAGACTGGGGTGCAGAAGGTTCATTGCAGAGAGCAGAAGTTGGAGACTGCAGTACAGAAGGACTGTTCCAGAGAGCAGAGGTTGGAGACTAGGGTACACAAAAACTTTTTCAGAGAGCAGATGTTGGATACTGTTGTTCATAAGGACTGTTACAGATAGAAGAAGTTGTAGAATGTGGTGCAGAAGTACGTTGGAGAGAGCAGAGGTTGGAAACTGAGGTGCAGAAGGACGGAGAAAAAAAGCAGAGGTTGTAAACTGGTGTGCAAAAGTACCTTTACAGAGAGCAGAGTTTGGAGACTGGGGAGCAGAACGAGTGTTGCAGAGTACAGAGGTTAGAGACTGGGGTGCAGCAGGACCCTTGCAGACAGCAGAGGTTTGAAACTGACGTGGTGAAAGAATATTACAGAGAGCAGAGTTTAGAAAATAGGGTCAGAAGGATCTTTCAGACAGCAGAGGTTGGAGAGTGGGGTGCAGAAGGATCGTTGCAGAGAGCAGAATTTGGACACTGGGATGCAGAAGGACTGTTGCAGAGAGCAGATGTCGGAGACTGGGCTGGAAAAGGACTGTTTAGAGAGCAGATGTTGGACCCTGGGGTTCAGAAGGATTCTATCATAGAGCAGAGGTTGAAGACTGAGGTGGAGAAGGACTCTTACAGAGTATAGAGTTTGGAGACTGGGTTGCAGAAGGATCATTGAAGAGAGCAGAGGTGGAGACTTGGCTGCAGAAGGTCTGTTACACAGAGCACACGTTGCAGACTGGAATGCAGAAGGAAATTTGCAGACAACAGAGGTTGGAGACTGGGGTGCATAAGGACTGTTGCAGATAGCAGCGTTTGGATATGAGGTGCAGAAGTACTGTTACAGAGAGCAGAGATTGTAGACTGGGGTGCAGAAGGACTGATACAGAAAGCAGAGGTTGGAGACTGGGGTGCAGAAGGATCATTACAGAGAGAAGAGTTTGGAGACTGCGGTACAGAAGGATTGTTACAGAGAGTAGATGTTTTATACTGGGGTGCAGAATAACTATTGTAGAGATCAGAGTTTGAAGACTGGGGTGCAGAAGGACCATTGCAGAAAGAAGAGGTTGGAGACTGGGTTTCAGAAGAATCTTACAGAGAGCTGAGTTTGGACACTGAGGTGCATAAGGACTGTTGCAGAGAGTTTGGCGACTGGGGTGAAGAATGAGTGTTGAAAGAACAGAGTTTTGAGAATGAGGTGCAGTAGGAGTGTTACAGAGAGCAGAGTTTTTAGACAAGGTTGCAGAAGGATCTTACAGAAAGCAGAGTTTGTAGACCGAGGTGCAGCAGGACTGTTACAGAGCGCAGAGTTTGGAGACTGGGGTGCAGAAGGATTGTTATAGAGAACAGACTTTTGAAACTGGGGTGCAGAAGGCCTGTTACGGAGAGGAGAGTTTGGAGAAGGCGTGCAGAAAGACTGTTACAATGGGCAGTGTTTGGAGACTGGGTTGCAGAAGGAACTTACAAAGAGCAGATGTTGGAGAGTGAGGTGTAGAAAGACTGTTACAGAGAGTAGATGCTTGATACTGAGGCACAGAAAGATTGTTACAGAGAGCAGAGTTTGGATACTGGGGTGCAGAAGGCCTGTTACAGAGAGCAGAGGTTGTAGACTGGGGTGCAGAAGGGCTGTTACAGAGAGCAGAGTTTGGAGACTGGGTTGCAGAAGGATCTTATGTAGAGCAGAGTTTGAAATCTGAGGTGCAGAAGGACTGTTACACAGAGCATATGTTGAAGACTGAGGTGAAGAAGGACTGTTACAGAGACCAGATGTGGGAGACAGGCGTACAGGACTGAAACAGAGCAGAAGTTGGAGAATCAGGTGCAGAAGGACTGCTGCAGAGAGCAGAGGTTTGAGACTGAGGTGCAGAAGGATTGTTACAGAGAGCAGAGTTTGGAGACTGGGGTCTAGAAGGACTGATACAGAAAGCAGAGGTTGGAGACTCGGGTGTAGAAGTACCCTTACACAGAGCAGAGGTTGGAAAATGCAGTACAGAAGGACTGTTATAGAGAGCAGAGTTTGGAGATTGGGATGGAGAAGTAGTGTTGCAGAGAGCAAATGTTGGAGACTGGGGTGCAAAAGGACTTTGGCAGAGAGCAGAGGATGTAGACTGGGATGCAGAAGGACTTTTGCAGAGAGCAGAGGTTGCAGACTGAGTTGCAGAAGGACTGTTACAGAGGGCAGAGTTATGAGACTGTGGTGCAAAACGACTTATACAGAAGGCAGAGGTTGGATACTGGGATGCATAAGGACCCTTACGGAGAACAGCGGTACAGAAGGACTGTTACTGAGAGCAGAGGTTGGAGACTGGGGTGAAAAGAACTGATGTAGAGACCAGAGGTTGGAGACTGGGGTGCTGAAGGATCGTTGGAGCGATCAGAGTATGGAGACTGGGGTGTAGAAGAACTGTTGCATAGAGCAGAGGTTAGAGACTTAGGTACGGAAGGACTGTTAAAGACAGCAGAGGTTGGAGAATGGGGTGCTGAAGGATTATTGCAGAGAGCAGAGTTTTCTGTCTGAGGTACAGAAGAACTGTTGCAGAGAGCAGATGTTGGAGACTGGGGTTCAGAATGACTGTTGCAGCAAGCAGAGGTTTGAGACTATGGTGCAGAAGGATCATGGTAGAGAGCAGAGGATCGAGTCTAGGGTGCAGAAGGACGGTTGAAGAAAGTTGAGTTTGGAGACTGAGGTGAAGAAGGACTGTTAAGAGAGCAGAGGTTGAAGACTGGGGTGCAGAAGGACTGTTACAGAAAGCAGTGGTTGGAGACTGGGGAGCAGATGGACTGTTGCAGATACCAGAGTTTGGAAACTGGGATGGAGAAGGACTGTTGCAGAGAGCAGATGTTGGAGACTTGGGTGCAGAAGGATCGTTGGTGCGAGCAGATTATGGAAACTGAGGTGTAGAAGAACTGTTTCAGAGAACAGAGGTTGGAGTCTGAGGTGCAGAAGGACCATTGCAGAAAGCAGAGTTTGGAGACTGGGTTTCTGTAGGATCCTACAGAGAGCAGAGTTTGGACACTGAGGTGCATAAGGACTGTTGCAAATAGCAGAGGTTGGAGATAGGGGCACAGAAGTACTTTTGCAGAGAACAGAGGTTGGGGTCTGAGGTGCAGAAGGACTGTTACAAAGAGATGAGGTTGGAGAGCGGGGTGCAGAAGGACTGATACAGAAATTAGAGGTTGAAGACTGGGGAGCAGAAGGAGCATTACAGAGAGCAGATTTTGGAGACCGCACTAAAGGAGAACTGTTACATAGAGCAGAGGTTAGAGACTGGTGTGGAGAAGGACTGTTTCAGAGTGCAGACCTTGCAGTCTGGGGTGCAGTAGAACTGTTGCAGAAAACATAAGTTGGAGACTGGTGTGCAGAAGAACTGCTGCAGAGAGCAGAGGTTCGAGAAGGAGGTGCAGAAGAAATGTTACAGAGAGAAGAGGTTGGAAACTGTGGTGCAGAAGGAATGATACAGAAATAAGAGGTTGGAGACTGGGGTGCAGAAGGATCGTTGCAGACAGCAGAGGTTGAGGACTGCGGTACAGAAGGACTGTTATAGAGAGCAGAGGTCGGAGATTGGTGAGCAGAAGGACTGTTACAGAGAGCAGAGGTTGGATTCTGGGGAGCAGAAGGAATGTTACAGAGATCAGATTTGGAAACTGGGGTGCGAAAGGATCTTACAGAGAGCAGAGGTTGGAGGCTGGGGTGCAGAAGCACTGTTACAGAGAGCGGATTTTGGAGACTGAGGTGCAGAAGGACTGTTACAGAAAGCAGATTTGGGAGACTGGTGTACACAAGGATCGTTGCAGAGAGCAGAATTTTCACACTGAGCTTCAGGTAGACTGTTGCAGACTGCAGATGTTGAATACTGGGGTGCAGAAGGACTATTGAAGACAGCACATGTTGGAGACTGGGGTGCAAAAGGATCATTGCAGAGAGCAGAGGTCGGAGACTGGGGTGTAGAAGGATTGTTACAGAGAGCAGAGGTTGGAGACTGGGGTGCAGAAGGACCATTACAGGTAGCAGAGGTTGGAGTCTGTTGGACAAAAGGCCTGTTACAGAGAGCAGAGGTTGAAGAGTGGGGTGCAGAACAACTTATATAGAGAGCAGAGTTTTTAGACAAGGTTGCAAAAGGATCTTACAAAGAGCAAAGGGTGTAGACCGAGGTGCAGCAGGACTGTTACAGAGAGCAAAGATTGCAGACTGTGGTGCAGAAAGACCATTGCAGAGATCAGAGTTTGGTAACTGAGGTGAAGAAGGATTTTTACAGAGAACAGAAGTTGGAGCCTGGGGTGCAGAAGGACTGTTGCAGAGAGCAGATGTTGGAGACTGGTGTGCAGAAGGATCTTTGCAGACAGCAGAAGTTTGAGACTCGGGTGCAGAAGGAGTGTTACAGAGAGTAGAGTTTTGAGATTGAGGTGCAGAAAGATCGATGCAGAACTAAGTTTGGAGACTGAGGTGCAAAAGGACTGTTGCAGAGAGCAGAAGTTTAAGACTGAGGTGCAAAAGGACTGTTAAAGAGAGTAGAGGTGGGAGATATGGGTTAAAAAGGCCTGTTACAGATAGCAGAGGCTGGAGACTGTGGTGCAGAAGGATTGTTGTAGAGAGCAAAATTTTGAGACTGGGGTGCAGAAGGATTGTTATGAAGAACAGAGGTTGGAGACCTGGGTTGATAAGGCCTGTTACGGACAGCAGAGTTTTGACAAGTGGTTCAGAAGTACATTTACAGAGAGTAGCATTTGGAGACTGAGGTGAAGAAGGACCTTTGCAGAGAGCAGAGGTTGAAGACTGAGGTGCAGAAAAATTGTTACAGTGAGCAGATTTTGGAGAGTAGGTTGCAGAGGGACTGTGGCAGAGAGCACAGGCTGGACACTGGGGTGTATAAGGACTGTAGCCGAGAGTACAGGTTAACATTGGGGTGCAGAAGGACTATTGCAGAGAGCAGAGGTTGGAGATTGTGTTACATTAGGACTGTTACAAAGGCAGAGGTTGGAGATTTGGTGCAGAAAAACTGTTGCAGAAAGCAGATGTTGGAGATTTGGGTGCAGAAGGACTGTTGCAGAGAGCAGAGTTTGTAGACTGAGGTGCAGAAAGACTCTTACAGAGGGCAGATATTGAAAATTGTGGGGCAGATGGAGTGATACAGTAAGCAGAGTTTGGAGACTGGGGTTCGGACGGACTGTTGCAGAGAGCAGAGTTTGTAGACTGAGGTGAAGAAGCACTATTACAGAGAGCAGAGTTTGGAGAATGGGGTGCAAAAGGCCTGTTACAGAGAGCAGAGGTTGGAGACTGGGGTGCAGAAGGACTGTTACAGAGAACAGAGTTTTGAGACTGGGGTGCAGAAGGATCCTTGCAGAGAACAAAGTTTTCAGACTGAGGTGCAGAAGGTCTGTTGGAGAGAGCAGAGTTTGGAGACTGAGGTGCAGAAGGAGTGTTACAGAGAGCAGAGATTGGAGACTTGGGTGCAGAAGGACCGTTACATAGAGCAGATTTTTGAGAGTGCACTACAGAAGGACTGTTACAGAGAACAGAGTTTGGAGACTGGGGTGCAAAATGACCGTTGCAGAGAGCAGATGTTGGAGACTGGGGTGGAGAAGGACTGTTACAGAGAGCAGACGTTGGAGACTGAGGTGCAGAAGGATTGTTACAGAGAGCAGAGGTTGGAGACTGGGGTGCAGAAGGACCATTACAGAGAGCAAAGGTTGGAGACTGAGGTGCAGAAAGACTTATAAAGAGAGCAGAGTTTGGATACTTTGGTGCAGAAGAACTGCTACAAACAGCAGAGTTTGGAGACTGGGATGAAAAATGATCTTCCAGAGAGCAGTGGTTAGAGACTGTGGTACAGAAGGACTGTTGCAGAGAGCAGAGGTTGGAGTCTGAGGTACAGAAGGATCGTTGCAGAGAGAAGAGGTTGGACATTGGGGTGCAGAAAGACTGTTACACAAAGCAGATGCTGCCAATTGGGGAGCAGAAGGACCGTTACAAAGAGAAGAGGTTGGAGACTGCGATACAAAAGGACTGTTACAGAGAGCAGATGTTGGAGACTGGGTAGAAGAAGGATCCTTTCAGAGAGCAGATTTTGGAGACTAGGGTGCAGAAGGAGTGTTACAGAGAGCAGAGGTTGGAGACTGAGTTGCAGATGGATCGTTACAGAGAGCAGAGGTTAGAGAAATGGGTACGGAAGGACCGTTAGTGAGAGCAGAGGTTGGAGACTGAGGTTCAGAAGGACATTTACAGAGAGCAGAGGTTGGAGACTGGGGTGCAGAAGAACTCTTACAGAAAGAAGAGAATGGAGACTGGGGTTCAGTATGAGTGATAAAGACAGCAGAGTTTGGAGATTGGGGTGAAGAAGAACTGTATAGAAAGCAGAGGTTGGAGACTGGGGTGCAGAAGGATTGTTACAGAGAGCAGAGGTTGAAGGCTCGGTTGCAGAAGGACTTTTACAGAGAGCAGAGGTTCGAGACTGTGGTTCAGAAGAACTGTTACAGAGAGCAGAGTTTGGAGACTGGGGTGTACAAGGCCTGTTACAGAGAGCAGAGGTTGGAGACTGAGGTGCAGAAAAATTGGTACAGAGAGGAGAGGTTGGCGACTGAGGTGGAGAAGGACTGTTATAGAGAGCAGAGTTTGTAGACTGGGGTGCAGAATGACCGATGTACAGAGCAGAGGTTTCAGATTGAGGCTTAGAAGGACTGTTACAGAGAGGAGAGGTTGGAGTCTGAGGTGAAAAAGGACTTTTATAGAAAGCAGAGGTTGACAATTGGGGTGCTGATGGACCGTTACGAAGAGAAAAGGTTGGAGACTGCGATACAAAAGGAATTTTACAGTGAGCAGAATTTGAAGACTGGGTAGGAGAAGGATCATTGAAGAAAGCAGATGTTGGAGACTGGGGTGCAGAAGGACTGTTACAGAGAGCAGAGGTTGGAGACTGAGTTGCAGAAGGACAGTTACAGAGAGGTCAGGTTGGAGACTGGGGTGCAGAAGAAATGTTGCAAAGAGCAGAGTTTGGAGACTGAGGTGCAAAAGGACTGATGCAGAGAGCAGAGGTTGGAGACTGGGGTGCAGAAGAACTGATACAGAGACCAGAGTTTGGATACTGGGGTGCAGAAGGACCGTAACAGGGAGCAGAGTTTGGAGACTGAGGTGCAGAAGGACTGTTACAGAGAGCAGATTTTGGAAACTGGGATGTAGAAGGACTGTTGCAAAGAGCAGATGTTGGAGCCTGGGGAGAAGAAGGATCATTGCAGAGAGCAGATGTTGGAGACTGGGGTGCAGAAGAACTGATACACAAAGCAGAGTTTGGAGACTGGAGTTCAGAATGACCGTTACAGGGAGCAGCGTTTGGAGACTGAGGTGCAGAAGGACTGTTGCAGAGGGCAGACATTGGAGACTGGGATGCAGAATATTCCTTACAGAGAGCAGATGTTAGAGACTGGGTAGCAGAATGTCCATTGCAGCATGATGAGGTTGGAGACTGAGGTGCAGAAGGACTGTTACAGAGATCAGAGTTTGGAGACTGGGTTGCAGAAGACCTTTTACAGAGAGCAGATGTTGGAGACTTGGGTGCAGAAGGATTGTTACAGATAGCACAGTTTGGAGACTGGGGTGTAGAAGGACCGATGTAGAGAGCAGAGGTCTCAGATTGAAGCTTAGAAGGACTGTTACAGCGAGAAGAGGTTGGAATCTGAGGTGCAAAAGGACTTTTATAGAAAGCAGAGTTTGGCAATTGGGGTGCAGATAGACTGTTACGAAGAGAAGAGGTTGGGGACTGCGATACAAAAGGACTTTTACAGTGAGCAGAGTTTGAAGACTGGGTAGAAGAAGAATCGTTGCAGAGAGCAGATGTTGGAGACGGGTGCAGAAGGACTGTTACAGAGAGCAGAGGTTGAAGACTGAGTTGCAGAAGGACAGTTACAGAGAGGTCAGGTTGGAGACTGGGGTGCAGAAGAAATTTTTCAAAGAGCAGAGTTTGAAGACTTGGGTGCATAAAGACTGATGCAGAGAGCAGAGTATGGAGACTGTGGTGCAGAAGGACTGATACAGAGAGCAGAGTTTGGATAATGGGGTGCAGAAGGATCATTGCAGAGAGCAGAGGTTGGAAACTATGGTGGAGAAGGATCATTACACAGAGCAGAGTTTGGTTCCTGGGGTGTAAAAAGACTGCTGCAGAAAACAGAGGTTGGAGACTGAGGTGCAAAAGGACTGATACAGAGAGCAGAGGTTGGAGACTGGGGTGCAGAAGAACTGATACACAAAGCAGAGGTTGGAGACTGGGGTTCAGAATGATCGTTACAGGGAGCAGAGTTTGAAGACTGAGGTGCAGAAGGACTGTTACAGAGAGCAGATTTTGAAAACTGGGATGTAGAAGGACTCTTGAAGAGAGCAGATGTTGGAGCCTGGGGAGGAAAAGGATCGTTGCAGAGAGCAGATTTTGGAGACTGGGATGCAGAAGGACTGCTAAAGAGAGCAGAGTTTGGAGACTGAGGTGCATAAAGATCATTTCTGACTGCAGAGGTTTGAGACTGGCGTGCAGAAGGACTGTTACAGATAGCAGAACTTGGAGACTGCGGTGCAGAATGACTTTCACAGAGAGGAGAGTTTGTAGACTGTTGTGCAAAACGATTCTTACAGAGAGCAGAGAATGGAGACTGGGGTGCAGAAGGATCGTTGCAGAGAGTAGAGGTTGGAGAATGAGGTGCAGGAGGATCGCTACAGAGAGCAGAGGTTGGAGACTGGGTTGCAGCAGGACTGTTACAGAGAGCACAGGTTTGAGACTTGGGTGCGGAAGAAATGTTGCAGAGAGCAGAGGTTGAAGACTTGGGTTCAGAAGTACTGTAGCAGAGAGCAGAGGTTGTAGACTGGGTTGCAGAAGGACTGTTGCAGAGAGCAGTTGTTGGAAACTGGGATGCAGAAGGATGATTGCAGAGAGCAGAGGTTGGAGACTGCGGTTTAGAAGGACTGTTGCAGAGAGCAGAGTCTGGAGACTGGGTTGCAGAAGACCTGTTACAGAGAGCAGAGGTTGGAGACTGGGGTGCAGAAGGATTGTTACACATAGCACAGTTTGGAGACTAGGGTGCAGAACGATTGTTGCAGACAGCTGAGGTTCTAGACTGAGGATTAGAAGGACTGTTACAGAGAGCAGAGGTTGGAATCTGAGGTGCAGAAGGACTGTTACAGAAAGCAGAGGTTGGCAATTGGGGTGCAGAAGGACCGTTATAGAGAGCAGAGTTTGGAGACTTTGATGCAGAAGGATTGTTGTAGAGAGCAGATGTTGAAGACTAGGGTTCAAAAGGACCATTACAGATACCAAATGTTGGAGACTGAGGTGCAGAAGGATCGCTACAGAGAGCAGAGTTTAGAGACCGGGCTGCAGTAGGAGAGTTACAGAGTACAGGTTGGAGACTGGGGTGCAAAAGAAATGTTGAAGAGATCAGAGGTTGAAGACTGGGGTGCCAAAAGACTTTAGAAGAGAGCAGAGGTTGGAGACTGGGGTGTAGAAGGACTGTTGCAGTGAGCAGACATTGGAGACTGGGATGCAGAAGCATCCTTGTAGAGAGCAGATGTTGGAGACTGGTGTGTAGAAGGACTTTTGCACAGAGCAGAGTTTTGAGACTGGGGTGCACAAGGACTGTTGAGGAGAGAAGAATTTGGAGACTGAGGTGCAGAAGGGCTGTTACAGAGAGCAGAGGTTTTAGACTGGGGTGCAGAATTACTGACAAGGAAAATAGAGTTTATAGTTTGGGGGGAAATGACTGCTGCAGAGAACAGAGGTTGGATACTGGGGTGCAGAAGGGCCGATGCATAGAGATGAGTTTGGAGACTGAGGTGCAGAATGACTGTTACAGAGAGAAAAGTTTGGAGCACGGGGTGTAGAAAGATCTTACAGAGAGCAGAGGTTGGAGACTGGGGTTCAGAAGGACTGTTGCAGAGAGCAGAGGTTGAATACTGAGGTGCAGAAGAATCGTTGCAGAGAGAAAAGGTTGGAGACTGGGGTGCAAAAGGCCTATTACAGAGAGCAGACTTTGGAGACTGAGTTGCAGAAGACCTGTTACAGAGAGCAGATGTTTGAGACTGGGGTGCAGAAGGATTTTTATAGATAGCACAGTTTGGAGACTGGGGTTTAGAAGGATTGTTGCAGAGAGCAGAGTTTTCAGACTGAGGCTTAGAAGGACTGTTACAGAGAGCAGAGGTTGGAGTCTAAGGTGCAGAAGGACTCTTTCAGAATGCAGAGGTTGGCAATTGGGGTGCAGAAGTACCATTATAGAGAGAAGAGGTTGGAGACTGCGGTACAGAAGGACTATAACAGAGAGCAGTGCCGAAGTCTGGCTTGGCACAAATCAGGAGCCACTTGTCAAAAAGAAACTAACTTTATTTTTAGAACTACAAACGCCAAACAAAACAGCTCCAGGGAAAAACCCTCAGAGCCCAACTGCCACCACCGGCTTCCACAAGCCTCTCTCCCCCACACCAGCCTCTCAACCTCCCACAATCCTCCTCTCTTGAGGCCGATTGGCTGGGTTGCGTGGGCAGAGCCAAAGAAGTCACCCAATGAGCAGCTCCGTGGAGGAGCCAATCAGCTAGATGTTGCTGGGGCCGCTGTGAGCCAATCATCAGCTGGCAGTCTGAATGGCAGGGAAACAGTCCAATGAACATCACCGCAGAGGAGCCAATCAGCTAGATGTTGCTGGGGCAGTCTGAAGCTTGCTGGCAGCTGGAAGTTTGCTGGGGCCCCTTTGGCTGTGGCTCTCAACATCTCCCCCTCTCTGTTTAAACAACAAGCATGTGGCTTAGGGACCGTGCCTGCCTTAGGTTGTCCAATACATATGGTCCTTACCCGTCTTCGGATGAGCTGACCTCAGGGCGTCAGCCTCCTGTCTTAGGTTGGTACCATTGTAATTGGATCTTACCCGTCATTGACTACCGGTCCAGTATACAGCCACACCTGTGGAGAGGTCTCAGCAGGGGGTGGGGGGGTGGGGGGGTGGTGAGGTTCTTCGCCTCACCTCTGTTGACCCCCAAATTTTAGCTGAATGATCATGACAAGCAGAAGGGAGGAAGATATACCAAGTCAATTGACGGCTCCTTTTGGGAAAATTGTACCACCGATGATATCATCAGCAAAAATACCCCAACACTACCACAAGTCCCTGCACCAACAGATAGTTCACAATGCATACAAGTGACACATAGTTCTGTAAGCAGTTCAGTGCAAGTTCTGTAAGCAGTTCAGTGATGGCTATTGCAGAAACTGTAGATTAGTTTTTTCTTTGTCTTCACCGGCACAGGGATGAAGATAGGAATTCTGGCAATAATGACTAAAGAAAAAATTAGGTAACATTTCAGAAGGCACTAAAAGAAAACAATTTTCTTAACAATTTACATTATAGTGAAGAGAATTATTAAATATAATGAAAACGAAAGGTGAGAGTAAATAAACAGATCTGTTAACCTCCTTTTTTGTTTACATATTAAAACAATTCTTAACAGTTATTTACCCAATTTAAATTAAACCATTTAAATCACGTGAATAAAAAAAAATATTTGGATCCATCTTTTCATGAGCGCTCATCATATATGATATATGGAAATACGTACATTGGACATACGTACATTCAAACATATAACACAAAACACAAGTGTGCACACATAATATAATACATACAACACATAACATAATAGTAAAGGCCTTATAACTTTTTACAGGTAAAATCTCTATTGCAATGTTTAAAAACTCTATAGTCAAAAAAAATAGAACTGAGCAGCAAAACATTAACCTAGGTCTGTATGAGCTCAAAAAAATAAAATAGAACTTCATGATATGGGAAAGGGCAATAATAAAATAGATATTGAAAAAAGCATCCTGGTTCTGTTGCAGATGTAAGGATAGCCAAATTGGAGTTTTGGATATCAGCTATTATGGATTTGAGCTAAATCATCTTCTTTTTGGTCTGCAGAAATCGCTTTAGTTAATCTCTCTGGAATTCAAATCGGCTGCTGTTCTCCCTGTGGAAACACAAAAACAGACCCCCGACTCCAGACAATCACTGGGTCAGGATTTTAGTTAATCTCTCCGGAATCCAAATCAGCTGCTGTTCTCCCTGTGGAAACACACAAACAGGCCCCCGACTCTAGACAATCACTGGGTCAGAACCTTGGTTAATCTCTCTGAAATCCAAATCGGCTGCTGTTCTGGGTCAGAACCTTGGTTAATCTCTCTGGAATCCAAATCGGCTGCTGTTCTTCCTGTGGAAACACACAAACAGACCCCCGATTCCAGACAATTACTGGGTCAGGACCTTTCCATTGTCCTGTTAGAATATCTTTCCAAAGTACCTTGGGCTTATGTACATGTTTTGGACACATATGCCTTTCTGCAGCACTAAGTCCTGATGAATCCAAATTTAAAAAGTTTAGAGTAAAAAGGGTTATTTTAAGTTTATCTTTGGGGAATATATACCCCTTCCCAATTCCGTCTTTTTGCTTTAATAAGTACATTTTAATAGTTTTATGAGCTCTTTCAACTATGCCTTGTCCCTGTGGATTGTATGGGATTCCTGTTATATGAGTAATGCCAAATGATGAGCAAAATTGTTTAAAAGAAGTAGATGTATAACCAGGGGCATTATCTGTTTTTAACTGTTTTGGAATGCCCACAGTGGCAAAATTTTGTAAGCAATGAGCTATAACATCTTTAGTTTTTTCGCCGGCATGAAGGGAGCCCATCAAAAATCCAGAAGAAGTATCAACTGTAACATGCAAATATTTTAATTTTCCAAATTCTGGCAAGTGTGTGACGTCCATCTGCCAAATATGGTTAGGCATCAATCCTCTAGGATTGACTCCAAGATTAACTTGTGGTAAAAAGGTCACACAATTTTGACATTGTTTTATTATTTGTCTAGCTTGTTCCTTAGTTATTTTAAAACGCTTTTGTAAAGTATTAGCATTGACATGGAATCTTTCATGAAAATTTATAGCTTCTTCTAGTATAGAGAAAATATGTATGTCACGTGTAGTTTTATCTGCTAAATCATTGCCCAAACTAAGGGCTCCAGGCAATCCTGTATGTGCCCTGATATGTCCTATAAAGAATGGATCTTTTCTGTCCCAGATTAAACTTTGTATAGTGGAAAACAAAGAGAAAACAGTAGAAGAAGGGGAAATCCTACCAGCATCTTCAAGGGATACTATAGCATTAACTATATACTGGCTATCAGAAAATAAATTAAATACAGAATCTTTAAACATCACAAAAGTTTGTAATACTGCATTAAGCTCTACCTTTTGAGCTGATTGTTTGGGTACTAAAAATGTAAAAGTTTGATCAGGTGTAACTATTGCTGCTGTACCATTATTTGACCCATCAGTGAATATATTTGGAGCATTCATGATAGGTGTTTTTGTTGTCATTTTTGGAAAAATTACAGGATGCAATGACCAAAAAGACAATAAAGGATTAGATGGTAAGTGGTTATCAAATGAAACATTAGATTTGCACATTATTATTGCCCAAGTATTTAACTCATTAGCTAATTCATCAATTTGATTCATAGTATATGGAGTAATAATTTTATGGGGAGAAATTCCAAACACTGCCTTTGCTGTTTTTATTCCTTTGAGTATTAATTGTCCTACAGCCTCAGGATACCTAGTAAGAATAGTGTTAGGAGAATAAGATAAATGTATCCATAATAATGGACCTTCTTGCCAAAATACTCCTGTAGGAATATTTTTTGTTGGTAGTACAATAAATAATAAAGGCAAACTTATATCAATTCTATCCAAATGCATATTTTCCATATATGTTTCAATGATTTTTAATGCCTTTCTTGCTTCAGGCGTTAACATTCGGGGTGAATTTGGATCTGATGGACCTTTTAGGATATCAAATAAAGGTCCCAATTCTCCTGTTGGAATACCTAGATAAGGCCTTATCCAATTTATGTCTCCTAATAACTTTTGAAAGTTATTAAGTGATTTGAGTTGATCTACTCGTATTTGAATTTTTGGTGGACGGACCATGGTTGAGGATAATAGAACTCCTAAATAATTAATTGGAAAATTTAATTGTACTTTATCTATTGCTATCTCTAGATTATAATTTTTTAATAAGTTTGTAAGTGTGGCATAACATTCTAGCAATGTGTTTTTAGCTTTGTGTGCTAATAATACATCATCCATATAATGAAATATTTGTAGTTCAGGATTTTGATTTCTAAATGGCTGGATTACTTTGTTAACATAAATTTGACACATAGTTGGGCTGTTAGCCATCCCTTGAGGGAGTACTTTCCATTCATATCTCTGATCAGGACCTTCATGATTTAGTGCAGGGATAGTAAATGCAAAACGTGGACTATCCTCAGGATGAATTGGAATTGAAAAAAAACAATCTTTAATATCTATAACTAAAACATACCAAGTTTTTGGCAAAGCAGACAATTGAGGAATCCCCGATTGAGCAGGTCCCATAATGACCATTTCATTGTTAATGGCTCTTAAATCTTGCAGTAATCTCCATTTACCAGATTTCTTTTTGATGACAAAAATGGGAGTATTATGGGGAGATACAGAAGGTTGTATATGTCCTTCCGCTAATTGTTGTTTGACCAGATCATGGGCTACTTGTGTCTTTTCTTTAGTCAAGGGCCACTGAGGAACCCATACTGGTCTTTCTGATTTCCATGTAATTTTTATTGTCTCAGTGGCCCTTTGTGAAAATCCAACCCATGTCTGTCTGTTCCTTGATCTATTTGTATTGGTGCTGCTATACATTGTTCTTGTCTTTCTAATCTTTTTCCTTTCCTAAAACCTTGTCTAGCCATAATAGTGGGTGCATTTTGATTGATATTATTTGTTAATGTCAAACCTAATTGATCTAAGACATCTCGTCCCCATAAATTTACAGGAAGATGATCCAATACATATGGCTGTATAGTTCCTTCACATCCTTCAGGATCCTTCCAATCTAATAGCATTGCACTTCTATCGGGATTAGTCGCCACTCCTAGGCCTCAAAGCAATTGAGTGGCTTGTTGTAATGGCCAATGTTTTGGCCATTCTTGACGAGAGATGATGCTAAGGTCTGCACCTGTATCCAGTAGCCCATTAAATTCATGTCCTTGAATATTTAGTTTTAGCATGGGGCGAGAATCTAAATTTAAAGAAAGCATAGCCCAATCTACACCTGTGGAGCCTAATCCCTTGGAACCTCTTTCTACAACATGACTGGAAAATTTATCATGTAGGCTTGGTATTATTAGTAACTGTGCTATTCTATCTCCTGGTGAAATTACTGATATACCCTTTGGAGAACTGGCTATAATTTTTATTTCACCTTCATAATTGGAATCAATTACCCCAGGACTTATCAAAAGTCCTTTTAGAGTAGAAGAGCTGCGTCCCAATAATAAGCCTACTGTTCCTTTGGGAAGAGGTCCTTTTACCCCTGTGGGAATGATTTGAACTCCCATCTCTGGAGTTAGTACTGATTTGGTGGAGGCGCAGATGTCCAACCCTGCGCTCCCTCTGGTTTGTCTGATGAGGGATCTGATGTGCTGGGCACTACCCTGACGGGGTTGCTGGGGTTGCTGGGTTCCTCCAGTGCTCCGTATATTTGTGGTTTGGGGCCCCGGAGCATTGGGGCCCCCTTTCCATTTTTTGGCAACGGAGCCCGATGCCTTTGTCCACGATATTGTGGATAAACACCTTGTCCTTGTTCGTTTTTTGATAATGGAGTACCCTCTATGGTGGTTTGAGGACGGTATTCATTAGCCCAATATAATGGAGTACCCTCTATGGTGGTTTGAGAACGGCATTCATTAGCCCAATGTCTCCCTCTACGGCATCGTGGGCAAATACCCGGTATTCTACTTGTTTGATACCTAGTTTTGTTAAACCCTCCTCCTATGGGGCAATTCCTTTTAAAATGTCCTGTTTGTTGACAATTGTAGCATGTTCTTGGCCTGGCATCTAAAGCCTGTTTTACTGCAGCTGCCACAATTTGCCCTTGTTCATTAATGTCTCTGGCATCTAAAACCTGTTTTACTGCAGCTGCCACAATTTGCCCTTGTTCATTAATGTCTCTGGCATCTAAAGCCTGTTTTACTGCAGCTGCCACAATTTGCCCTTGTTCATTAATGTCTCTGGCATCTAAAGCCTGTTTTACTGCAGCTGCCACAATTTGCCCTTGTTCATTAATGTCTCTACATAATTTAATATATGTGTTTAAATCTTCCTGTTTCCATGGTCTAATGATATCTCTACACCAATGATTCGCTTGGTCATAAGCCAGTTGTTTTATTAATGGCATTGCTTGTTCTGTATTCCCAAAAACTCTGGTAGCTGTTTGAATAAGCCTATCTACAAATTCAGCGTAAGGTTCATTAGCTCCTTGTATTATCTTAGATAATTGACCTTGTAAACCTCCAGGTTCTTGTAAAGTCTTCCATGCCCTAACTGCATCTACAGCAATTTGTAAATATACACCAGGATCATATGCAAGTTGTTGCTGCCGATCCTCATAAGGTCCCTTTCCTAACAACATATCTAGATTTCTCTGAGGATAACCAGCTGCTGCATTTCGACTAGCCGTCTCCTTGCAAAATTCCTCATTGGCAACCTTCCATAACAGGTATTGTCCTCCATTTAGCACAGCTTTACACAAACTAGCCCAATCTGCTGGCGTCATGCTTAAGTTGGTAATGGATTCGACCAAGCTTACAGTGAAGGGTGCTTGAGGACCATAGGTTGTTACAGCCTCTTTTAGCTCCTTCACTGATTTGAAATTTAAACCCTGGTAAGTTCGCTGCCCTCTTACCTCAAATACAGGGCATACTTGAGATCCTGTCTCAGGATCCCAACTATCAACTGCGGGGGTTGGGAGTCTCTTAGCATATGGAGGTGGTGCTGTTGACTGGACACTTATGCCCTCTGGTGATAGAGTGCTGTTAGTAGCAGTCTCTAGTAGAGGTGGCGCTGTTGGTTGAACACTTACGCCCTCTGGTGATAGAATGCTATTAGTAGCAGTCTCCTGTAGAGGCGGTGCTGTTGGTTGGACACTTACGCTCTCTAATAAAAGGGTCTTATTAGCAGTCTCCTGTTTTAACTTTTCCCCTGATAGATTTTTCTGCTCTAAACTTTCTTCCTCTGTCTCACTATCTCGAAAGACCTTCTCTTTTACTTGAATCTTTTCCTCTTTCTGACTAGCTCGAGCTTTTACTTGAATCTTTTCCTCTGTCTGACTAACTTGAGAGACTTCCTCTTCTACTTGAATCAATATGTCTTCTTCTTCCTCTACCTCTGTCTGAACTGAAGGCTTTGGACTAAGCAAATCAGATATGTACGTCCACAATGTCAATGTGCCAACTGGCAGAGTCCTGGGCTGTTCTTTTCTATTCTTTTTAAATCTTCACCATGATGGTTCCATTGTGATATATCTAACAACTCCTCCTTAAAAAGCCATGGGCTATATTCTTGTATTATATCAACGTATGCCCTGACTGCTCTTGATTTTACTGGGAAGCTTCCTTCCTTTAACAATTTACTTAACAGTCTTTCGGTTTGTTTTTTACTAATTGCTGATCCCGTATTTCTACTATAATACAACCCAGCAAGATAACAGCAAATAAAACCGAGACAGAATCCAATAAAAATGGAACCACACAAAATCATTATATCAGTCTTTCTATCCTCCTGACGTGTGCATCCGTCCTTTCTCCCTATCTGTTCCTCAGACGCAAATAGTTTTTCCTCAGATGTGAGTGGTTTTTCTTCCCTCTTACTCATCTCCAGGGACAGGAAAGTTAAAACAAAAACGAAGCAAAACAAAAGAGGAGACTTAGAATGGCTCCCCATCCTCTCACCCTGCCCTCAGGGGCGAGCAGTTTACTTACCCTCAGTTGCTCCCCGTGCGAGCCACCAAATGCCGAAGTCTGGCTTGGCACAAATCAGGAGCCACTTGTCAAAAAGAAACTAACTTTATTTTTAGAACTACAAACGCCAAACAAAACAGCTCCAGGGAAAAACCCTCAGAGCCCAACTGCCACCACCGGCTTCCACAAGCCTCTCTCCCCCACACCAGCCTCTCAACCTCCCACAATCCTCCTCTCTTGAGGCCGATTGGCTGGGTTGCGTGGGCAGAGCCAAAGAAGTCACCCAATGAGCAGCTCTGTGGAGGAGCCAATCAGCTAGATGTTGCTGGGGCCGCTGTGAGCCAATCATCAGCTGGCAGTCTGAAGGGCAGGGAAACAGTCCAATGAACATCACCGCAGAGGAGCCAATCAGCTAGATGTTGCTGGGGCAGTCTGAAGCTTGCTGGCAGCTGGAAGTTTGCTGGGGCCCCTTTGGCTGTGGCTCTCAACATCCAGAGTTTGGAGACTGAGGTGTAGAAGGACTGTTACAGAGAGCAGAAGTTGGAGACAGAGGTGCAGAAGGATTGTTACAGAGAGAAAAGACTGGAGACTGGGGTGCAGAAAGACCATTACAAAAAGCAAAGGATGGAGACTGAGATGCAGAAGGACATTTAGAGAGAACAGAAGTTGGAGACTGAGGTTCAGAAGGATTGTTGCAGAGAGAAGAGTTTGGAGACTGGGGTTCAGAAGGACTGTTACAGAAAGCAGGGGTTGACAACTGGGGAGCAGATGGACCGTTACAAAAAGAAAAGTTTTGAGACTGCGATACAAAAGGACTTTTACAGAGAGCAGAGTTTGAAGACTGGGTAGAAGAAGGATCTTTGAAGAGAGCAGATGTTGGAGACTGGGGTGCAGAAGGACTGTTACAGAGAGCACAGGTTGGAGACTAGGGTGCAGAAGAAATGTTGCAGAGAGCTGAGTTTGGAGACTTGGGTGCAGAAAGACTGATACAGAGAGCAGAGTTTGGAGACTGGGGTGCAGAAGGACAGTTACAGATTGCAGAGTTTGGATAATGAGATGCAGAAGGACTTTTACAGTGAGGTGAGGTTGGAGAGAGGGGTGTGAAAGGATTCTTACAGACAGCAGAGGATGAAGACTGGGATGCAGAAGGAGTGTTACAGAGAGCAGAGTTTTTAGATTTGGTTTCAGAGAAACTGTTACAGGAAGCAGAGGTTGGAGACTGTGGTGCAAAAGGCCTGTTACAGATGGTAGAATTTGGACATGAGGAGCAGAAGGATTGTTACACAAAGCAGAGCTTGGACTCTGATGTGCAGAAGGACTGTTACAGAGAGCAGAGCTTGGAGACTGGGGTGCAGAAGTACTGTTTCAGAGAGCAGATGTGGGAGACAGGGATGCAGAAGGATCGTTGCAGAGAGCAGAGGTTGAAGACTGAGGTGCAGAAGGGTCCCTACAGAGAGCAGAGTTTGAGGACTGGGGTTCAGTAGGATAGTTTCAGAGAGCACAGGTTGGAGACTGGGTTGAAGAAGAAATGTTGCAGAGAGCAGAGTTTGGAGACTGTGGTGCATAAGGTCTGTAGCAGAGAGCAGAGGTTGGAGACTGGGGTGTAAAAGGACTGTTGCAGAGAGCAGACGTTGGAAATTGAGGTGCAGAAAGACTGTTACAGAGAGCAGAGGTTTTGGACTGGGGTGAAGAATAACTGATACTGAAAGTAGAGTTTGGAGACTGGGGTTTAGAAGGAATGTTACTGAGAGCAGAGTGTGTAGCCTGGGGTACAGAAGGACAGCTGCAGAGAACAGAGGTTGGATACTGGGGTGCACAAGGGCCGTTGCAGAGTGATGAGGTTGGAGACTGAGGTGCAGAATGACTGTTACAGAGAGCAAAGTTTGGAGAACTGTGTGCAGAAGAATCTTACAGAGAGCAGACGTTGGAGACTGGGGTGAAGAAGGATTGTTGCAGAGAGCAGAGGTTGGAGACTGGGGTGTAGAAGGACTTTTGCAGAGAGCAGAGGTTGGAGACTGTTGTGCAGAAGGCCTGTTACAGAGAGCAGAGTTTAGAGACTGGGTTGCAGAAAACCTATTACAGAGAGCAGATGTTGCAGACTGGGGTGCAGAAGGACTGTTACCGAGAGCAGACATTGGAGACTGAGGTGTAGAAGGATTGATACAGAGAGCAGAGTTTCGAGACTGCGGTACACAAGGACCATTACAGAGAGCAGAGTTTGGATTCTGGGGTGCAGAAGGACTGATACAGAGAGGAGAGGTTGGAGAAAGGGATGCAAAAGGATCTTACAGAGAGCACAATCTGGAGACTGGGATGCAGAAGAACTGTTGCAGAGAGCAGAGGTTGAAGACTGAGGTTCATAATGATCGTTGCAGAGAAAAGAGGTTGGAGACTGGGGTGCAGAAAGACTGTTACAGAGAGCAGAGATTCTAGATTGGGGTGCAGAAGAACTGTTACAGAGAGCAGAGGTTGGAGACTGGGGTGCAGAAGGATCGTTGCAGAGAGAAGAGTTTGGAGACTGGGTTCCAGAAGGACTGTTACAGAAAGCAGAGGTTTGCACTTTGGGAGCAGATGGACCGTTACAAAGAGAAGAGGTTGAAGACTGCGATACAAAAGGTATTTTAAAGAGAGGAGAGTTTGGAGCCTGGGTAGAGAAAGGATCTTTTCAGAGAGCAGATTTTGGAGACTGGGATCAGAAGGACTGTTGCAGAAAACAGACGTTGGAGACTGGAGTGCAGAAGGATCGTTGCAGAGAGAAGAGGTTGGAGACTGAGGTGCAGAAGGATCGCTTCAGAGAGCAGAGACGGGAGACCGGGGGGTGCAGTAGGATAGTTACAGAGAGCACAGTTTAAGGACTGGGGTGCAGAAGAGATGTTGAAGAGAGCAGAGGTTGGAGACGGGGGTGCAGAAGGATTGTAGCAGAGAGCAGAGGTTCGAGACTGGGGTGTAGAAGGACTGTTGCAGAGAGCAGGCATTGGAGACTGGGATGCAGAAGGATCGTGGCAGAAAGTAGATGTTGGAGACTGGTGTGTAGATAAATTTTTGCAGAGAGAAGAGGTTAGAGACTGGGGTGCAGAATGACTGTTGCAGAGAGCAGAGGTTGGAGACTGAGTTCCAAAAGATCTGTTACAGAGAGCAGAGGTCTTAGACTGGGGTCCAGAATAACTGATACGGAAAGTAGAGTTTGGAGACTGGGGTGCAGAAGGACTGTTATAGAGAGCAGAGTTTGTAGCCTGGGGTGCAGAAGGACTGCTGCAGAGAACAGAGGTTGGATACTGGGGTGCAGAAGGGCCGTTTCAGAGGGATGAGGTTTGGGACTGAGGTGCAGAATGACTGTTACATGGAGCAAAGTTTGGAAAATGGGGTGCAGAAAAATTTTACAGACAGCAGGGGTTGGAGACTGGGGTGCAGAAGGCCTGTTACAGAGAGCAGACTTTGGAGACTGAGTTGCAGAAGACCTGTTACGAAGAACAGATGTTGGAGACTGGGGTGCATAAGGATTGTTACAGATAGGACAGTTTGGAGAATGGGGTTTAGAAGGAATGTTGCAGACAGCAGAGATTTCAGACTGAGGCTTAGAAGGTCTGTTACAGAGAGCAGAGGTTGGAGTCTGAGGTGCAGAAGAACTGTTTCAGAAAGCAGAGGTTGGCAATTAGGGTGAAGAAGGGCCGTTATAGAGAGTAGAGGTTGGAGATTGCAGTACAGAAGGACTGTTACAGAGAGCAGAGTTTGGAGACGGGTGCAGAAGGACTGTTACAGAGAGCAGATGTTGGACACAGAGGTGCAGACGGATTGTTACAGAGAGCAGAGATTGAATACAGTTGTGAAGAAACAGCATTGCAGAGAGAAAAGAATGGAGAGTAGGTGCAGAAGGATTTTTACATAAAGCAGAGTTAGGAGACTGAGGTGCAGAAAGATCGTTGCAGAGAGAAGAGTTTGGAGACTGGGGTGCAGAAGGACTGTTACAGAAAGCAGAGGTTGGCAATTGGGGAGCAGATGGACCGTTACAAAGAGAAGAGTGTGGAGACTGTGAAACAAAAGGACTTTTACAGAGAGCAGAGTTTGGAGACTGGGTAGAAGAAGGATCATTGCAGAGAGCAGATGTTGGAATCTGGGGTTCAGAAGGACCGTTACAGAGAGCACAGGTTGGAGACTGGGGTGCAGAAAAAATATTGCAGAGAGCAGGGTTTGGAGACCTGGGTGCAGAGGGACTGATACAGAGAGAAAAGGTTGGAGACTATGGTGCAGAAGGATCTTACAGAGAGTAGAGTTTGGAGACTGGGGTGCAGAAGAACTGTTGCAGAGAGCAGAGGTTGGAGACTGGGGCACAGAAGGACTGTTACAGATAGCACAGTTTCGAGACTGGGTTTCAGAAGGATCTTACAGAGAGCATTTTGGAGACAGAGTTGTAGAAGAAGTGTTACAAGAGCAGAGGTTTAAGACTGGGGTGCTGAAGGATTGTTGCAGAGAGCAGCGTTGTCAGACTGAGGTGCAGAAGTACTGTTGCTGAGAGCAGATGTTGGATCCTGGGATGCAGAAATATCGTTGCAGAGAGCAGAGGTTGGAGACTTGGGTGCAGAAGGACTATTAAAGAGAGCAGAGTTATAAGACTGTGGTGCAGAAGGCATGTTACAGAGAGCAGAGTTTGGAGAATTGGTTGCAGAAGGATCTTACAGAGAGCAAAGTTTGGAGACTAAGGTGAAGAAGGACTTTTACAGATAGTAGAGTTTGGAGACTGAGGAGCAGAAGGAAAGTTGTAGAGATCAGAGTTTGGAGACTGATGTCCAGACGAATTGTTACAGAGATCACAGTGTAGAGACTGGAGTGCAGAAGGAGTGTTACAGAGAGCAAAGTTCGGAGATTGGGGTGCTGAAGAACTGTTACTGAGAGCACAGGGTGGAGACTGCGGTGCAGAGGACTGTTATAGAGAAGAGGTTTGAGATGGGGAGAAGAAAGACTGGTACTGAGAACACAGATTGGAGAGATGGAATGTTACTGGGACCAGAGTTTTGATACTGTGGTGCAAAAGGATATTACTCAGAGCAGAGGTTGGAGACAGGGGTGCAGAAGGACTGTTGCATAGAGCATATATTGGAGACTGGGGTGCAGAAGAATCGTTGCAGAGAGCAGAGTTTGGAGACTGGGGTTCAGAAGGTCTGTTGCAGAGAGCAGACGTAGCAGCCTGGGGTGAAAAGGATCTTTGCAGACAGCAGAGGTTAGAGACTGGGGAGCAGAAGGACTGTTACAGAGAGTAGAGTTTGGAGACTGAGGTGCAGATGAATCATTGCTTAGAGCAGAGATTGAAGACTGAGGTGCAAAAGGACTGTTGCAGAGAGCAGAGGTTGGAGACTGAGGTGCAAAAGGACTGTTAAAGAGAGTAGAGGTTGGAGATTGGCGTGCAAAAGGCCTGTTACAGATAGCAGAGGTCAAAGACTAGGGTGCAGAAGAATTGTTACAGAGAGCAGAGTTTTTAGACAAGGTTGCACAAGGATCTTACAGAGAGCAGAGGTTGTAGACCAAGGTGCAACAGGACTGTTATAGAGATCAGAGGTTGGAGAGTAGGGTGCAGAAGGATCGTTGCAGAGAACAGAGTTTTCAGACTGAGGTGCTGAAGGACTTTTGCAGAGAGAACATGTTGGAGACTGGGGTGCAGAACGACTGTTGCAGAGAGCAGAGGTTTGAGACTGAGGTGCAGAAGGACTGTTGCAGAGAGCAGAGGTTGGAGACTGAGGTGCAGAAAGACTGTTACAGAGAGCAGAGTTTGGAGACTGGGGTGCTGAAGAACTGGTAAATAGAGAAGAGTTTAAAGACTGGGGTGCAGAAGAATCATTAAAAAGAACAGAGGTCAGAGACTGGGGTGCAGAAGGCATGTTACGAAGTGCAGAGTTTGGAGAAGAGGTGCAGAAGTACTTTTACAAAGAGTAGAGAACGAGGTGCAGAAGGACTGTTGCAGAGAGCAGAGGTTGGAGCCTGAGGTGCAGAAGAATTGTTACAGAGAGCAGATGTTGGAGAATTGGTCTCAGAGGGACTGCTGCAGGGAGCAGATTCTAGACATGGGGTGTAGCAGGACTGTTGCGGAGAGCACAGGATTGAGATTTGGGTGAAGAAGGACTGTTGCAGAGAGTAGAGGTTGAAGACTGTGTTGCAATAGGACTTTTACAGAGGCAGAGTTTGGAGACTTTGGTGCAGAAGGACTGTTGTGGAGAGTAGATGTTGGAGACTGGGTTGCAGAAGGACTGTTGTAGAGAGCAGAGTTTGTAGACTGAGATGCGGAAGTACTGTTACAGAGAGCAGAGGTTGGAGATTTGGGTGCAGATGGACTGATACAGAAAGCAGAGTTTGGAGACTCGGGTGCAGAAGGACTGTTGCAGAGAGCAGAGGTTGGAGAATGGGGTGCAAAAGGCCTGTTACAAAGAACAGAGGTTGGAGTCTGGGGTGCAGAAGGACTGTTACAGACAGCAGAGTTTGGAGACAGGGTTGCAGAAGGATCTTACAGAGAGCAGAGCTTATAGACTGTGGTACAGCAAGACTGTTACAGAGAACAGAGGTTGGAGACTGGGGTGCAGAAGGATCATTGCAGAGAACAGAGTTTTCAGATTGAGGTTCAGAAGTACTGTTGCAGAGAGCAGATATTGGAGACTGGGGTGCAGAAGGACTGTTTGAGAGAGCAGTGGTTGGAGACTGGGGTGCAGAAGGATCATTGTAGCGAGCAGAGGTTTGAGACCAGCGTCCAGAATGACTGTTACAGAGAACAGAGGTTGGAGAAGGGGTGCAGAATAACTGTTACAAAGAGTAGAGTTTAGAGACTGAGGTGCAGAAGCACCGATGTAGAGTGCAGAGTTTGGAGACTGAGGTGCACAAGGATTGTTACAGAGAGCAGAGGTTGGAGACTGCGGTGTAGAAGGATTGTTACAGATACAGAGGTTTGAGACTTTGGTGCAGAAGGACTGATACAGAAAGCAGATGTTGAAGACTGGGGAGCAGAAGGACCGTAATAGAGTGCAGATTTTGGAGACCGTACTACAGGAGGACTGTTACAGAGAGCAGAGGTTGGAGACTGGTGTGGAGAAGGACTGTTTCAGAGTGCAGAGCTTTGATACTGGGGTGCAGATGAACTGTCCCAGTAAGCACAGGATGGAGACTGGGGTGCAGACGAACCTTTTCAGAGACAAGACATTGGAGACTTAGGTGCAGAAGGATTCTTATACAGAGCAGAGGTAGGATAGTGGTGTGCAAAAGAACTGATCCAGAGAGCATATGTTGGAGAATTGGGTTCAGAATGCCTGTTACAGAGAGCAGCGGTTGGAGACTGAGGTGGTGAAGAATCATTTCAGAGAGCAGATATTGGAGACTGAGGTGCAGAAGGACTGTTAAAGAGAGGAGCAGTTGGAGACTGGGGTGCAGAAGGATTATTACAAAGAGCAGAGGATGGAGACTGGTGTGCAGAAGGAGTGTTATAGAGAGCAGAGTTTGTAGATTGGTGTCCAGAAGAACTGTTAAAGAGAGCAGAAGTTGGTGACTGAGGTGCAGAAGGTCTGTTACAGAGAGCAGAGATTGGAGACTGAGGTGCAGCAGGTCTGTTACAGAGAGGAGAGGTTGGAGACTGAGGTGCATAAAAACTATTACAGAGAGCAGAGGTTGGAGACTGAGATGCAGAAGGATTGTTACAGAGAGCAGAGTTTTTCCACTGATGTTCAGAAGGACTGTTACAGAGAGCAGAGCTTGGGGACTGGTGTGTAGAAGGATCATTGCAGAGAACAGAGTTTTGAGACTGAGGTGCAGAAGGATCTTTGCAGAGAGCCGAGGTTGGAGACTGAGGTTCAAAAAGATTGCTACAGAGAGCAGAGATTGAAGACTGGGGTGCAGAAGGACAGTTACAGATAGCACATGTTGGAGACTGGGGTGCAGAAAAACTTATACAGAAAGCAGACATTGGAGACTGTGTGCAAAAGGACCGTACAGAGAGCAGATGTTGGAGACTTGGGTGCAGAGGGACTGATGCAGAGAACAGAGGTTTGAGACTGGGGTGCAGAAGAAACTTTGCAGAGAGCAGAGGTTGAAGACTGAGGTGAAGAAGGATCGTTGCAGAGAGAAGAGTTTGGAGACTGGGTTGCAGAAGGCCTTTTATAGAGTGCAGTGTTTGGAGAGTGGGGTGCAGAAGGCCTGTTACAGAGAGCAGAGATTGGGGACTGGGGTGCAGAAGCACTGTTACAGATAGCACAGTTTCGAGACAGGGTTTCAGAAGGATCTTACAGAGAGCATTTTGGAGACTGAGTTTCAGAAAGACTGTTTCAGAGAGCAAAGGTTGGAAACTGGGGTCCAGAAGATTGTTACAGAGATCAGAGTGTGGAGACTGGGGAGAAGAAGGAGTGTTACAGAGAGCAGAGTTAGGAGATTGGGGTGAAGTAGAACTGTTACCTGGATCAGAGGTTAGAGACTGGGGTGCAGAAGGACTTTTGCAAAGAGCAGAGTTTGGAGACTGAGGTGCAGAAGGGCTGTTCCAAAGAGCAGAGGTTGGAAACTGTGGTGCAGAAACTGTTGCAGAGAGCAGAGGTTGGAACCTGGAGAGAAGAACGATAGTTGCAGAGAACAGATGTTGGAGACTGGGGTGCAGAAGGACTGTTACAGAGAGCAGAGTTTGGAGATTGATGTGCAGAAGGACCGTTACAGATTGCAGAACTTCGAGACTGAGGTGGAGAAGGACTTTTACAGAGAGGAGAGGTTGGAGATTGGGGTGCAAAAGGATTCTTACAGAGAGCAGTGTATAGAGACTGGGGTGCAGAATGAGTTTTACAGAGTGCAGAGATTTGAGATTGGGGTTCAGAAGAACTGTTACAGAGAGCAGTGCTTGGAGACTGGGGTGCAGAAGGAGTGTTGCATAGAGCAGAGTTTGGAGACTGTGGTGAAGAAAGATCGATGCAGAGAGCAGAGGATGAAGACTGAGGTGCAGAAGAATCGCTACAGAGAGCAGATGTTGGACACTGGGGTGCAGCAGGACAGTTGCAGAGAACACTGTTTTGAGACTGGGGTGAAGAAGGACTGTAGCAGAATGTAGAGGTTGGAGACTGGGGTGCAGAAGGATCGTTGCAGAGAGAAGAGGTTGGAGACTAGGTGCAGAAGGACTGTTGCAGAGAGCAGAGGTTGGAGACTGAGGTGAAGAAGGAGTGTTGCAGAGATCAGAGTTTGGAGACTTGGGTGTACAAAGACTTTTTCTTAGAACAGAGGTTGGAGACTGGGGTGCAGAAGGACTGTTGCAGAGAGCAGAAGTTGGAAACTACGTGCAGAAGGATCGTTGCAGAGAGCAGAGTTTTCAGACTGAGGTGCAGAAAGACTGTTACAAAGAGGAGATGTGAAAGACTGGGGTGTACAAGGACTGTTGCAGAGAGTAGAAGTTTAATAATGACGTCCAGAAGGACTGTTGCCGAGAGCAGAGGTTGAAAACTGGGGTTGAGAAGAACTGCTGCAGAGAGTAGAGGTTAGTAATGAGGTGCCGAAGGACTGTTACAGAGAGCAGAGGTTGGAGACTGGGGTGCAGAAGGACTGATAAAGAAAGCAGACGTTGGTGACCTGGGTGCAGAAGGACTGTTGCAGAGAGCAGAGGTTGGAAACAGGTGGAGAAGAACAGTTGCAGAGAGCAGATGTTGGAGACTGGGGTGCAGAAGGACTGTTGCAGAGAGCAGAGATTGCAGACTGGGGTGAAGAAGGACTATTGCAGAGAGCAGAGGTTGCAGACTGAGGTACAGAAGGACTGTTACAGAGAGCAGAGTTTGGAGAATGTGGGGCAGAAGGACTGATACAGAAAGCAGAGTTTGGAGACTGGGCTTCAGAAGGACCCTTACAGAGAACAGAGGTTGGAGACTGTGGTACAGAAAGACTGTTACAGAGAGCAGAGGTTGGAGACTGGGGTCCAGAATAAGTGTTGTAGAGAACAGAGGTTGGAGACTGCGGTTCAGAAAGTCCATGGCAGAAAGCAGAGGTTAAAGATTGGGACGCAGAAGTACTGTTGCAGAGAGCAGAGGTTGGAGTCTGAGGTGCAGAAGGACTGTTACAGAGAGCAGAGGTTCGAGACCGGGGTGCAGAAGGACTGATACAGAAAGGCGAGTTTGGATACTGGGGTGCAGAAGCACCATTACAGAGAGCAGAGGTTGGAGACTGCAGTACAGATGTACTGTTACAGAGAGCAGTAGTTTGAGACTGCGGTGGAAAATGACTGTTACAGAGAGCATATTTTGGAGACTGGGGTGAGGAAGGACTGTTGCAGAGAGAAGAGGTTGAAGACTGGGTTGCAGAAGGACTGCGGCAGAGAGCAGAGGTTGCAGAGTGAGGTGCAGAAGGACTGTTATAGAGAGCAGAGTTTGGAGACTGTGGTGAAGAAAGACTGATACAGAAAGCCGAGGTTGGAGACTGGGTTCCAGAAGGACTCTTAAGGAGAACAGAGGTTGAAGACTGCGGTATAGAAGAACTGCTGTAGAGAACAGGTTGGAGACTGGGGTGCAGAAGGAATGTTACAGAGAGCAGCGTTTGGAAACTGGGGTGCAGAAAGATCTTACACAGAGGAAAGATTTGAGACTGGAGTGCAGAAGGAATTTTGCAGAGAGCAGACATTGGAGACTGTGGTGCAGAAGGATCATTGCAGAGAGTAGATTATGGAGACTGGGGTATAGAAGGACTGTTCTAGAGAGCAGAGTTTGGAGACTGGGCTGCAGAAGGACTCTTGCAGATAGCAGTTGTTGAAGATTGATGTGCAGAAAAACTGTTACAGAGAGAAGTGTTTATAGACTGCTGATACTGAGAGCAGAGGTTGGAAACTGGGGTGCAGAAGGACTTTTAAAGAGAGCAGAGTTTAGATACTTGGGTGCAGAAGGCCTGTTACAGAGAGGAGAGGTTGTAGACTGGGTGGAGAAGGCCTCTTACAGAGAACAGAGGTTGGAGACTGATGTGCAGAAGGACTGTTACAGAGAGCAGAGGTTGGAGACTGGGGTGTAGAAAGACTGTTGCAGAGTGCAGTGTTTGGAGACTGGGGTGCAGAAGGACTTTTAAAGAGAGCAGAGTTTAGATACTTGGGTACAGAAGGACTGTTACAGAGAGCAGAGGTTGGAGACCGAGGTGCACAATAAATGTTGTAGAGAACAGAGGTTGGAGACTCTGGTGCTGAAGGACCATTGCAGAAAGCATATGTTGGAGACTGGGTTTCAGAAGGATCTGACAGAGAGCAGAGTTTGGACACTGAGGTGCAGAAGGACTGTTGCAGAGAGCAGAGGTTAAAGATTGGAGTGCAGAAGGACTGTTGCAGAGAGCAGAGGTTGGAGTCTGAGGTGCAGAAGAACTGTTACAGAGAGCTACATTTGGTGACTTCGGTGGAAAAGTACTGTTGTAGAGAGCAGATTTTAGAGACTGGGTGAGGAAGACCTGTTGCAGAGAGCAGAGGTTGAAGACTGGGGTGCATAAGGACTGTTTAAGAAAGGAGATGTTGCAGAGTGAGTTGCAGAAAGACTGTTACAGAGAGCATATTTTGGAGACTGTTGTCCAGAAGGAATGATACAGAAAGCAGAGGTTGGAGACTGGGGTGCAGAAGGACCCTAACAGAGAACAGAGGTTAAAGACTGCGGTACAGAAGAACTGTTGTAGAGAACAAGGTTGGAGACTGGGGTGCAGAGGGACCATTGCAGAGAGCAAACTTTGGAGAATGGGGTGCAGAAGGAATGTTACAGAGAGCAGAGTTTGAATCTGGAGTGCACAAGGATCTTACAGAGAGGAAAGTTTGGAGACTGGGGTGCAAAAGGATTGTTGCAGAGAGCAGACGTTGGAGACTGGGGTGAAAAAGGATCGCTGCAGAGAGTAGATTATGGAGACTGGGGTATAGAAGGACTGTTCTAGAGAGCAGAGGTTGGAGACTGGGGTGCAGAAAGACTGTTTCAGAGAGCAGTTGTTGAAGACTGAGTTGCAGAAAAACTGTTACAGAGAGCATGTTTGGAGACTAAGTTGCAGGACTAATACTGAGAGCAGAGTTTGGGGACTGAGGTGCAGAAGGACTGTTCCAGAGAGCAGAGGTTGGAGATTGGGGTGCAAAAAGACTATTAAAGAGAGCAGAGTTCAGAGACTTGGGTGCAGAAGTCCTGTTACAGAGAGCAGAGGATGGAGACTGAGGTGAAGAAGAACTGTTGCAGAGATAGATGTTGAATACTGAGGTGCAAAAACACCATTGCAGAGAGCAGATGTTGGAGACTGAGGTGCAGAAAGACTGTTTCGGAGTGCAGAGATTTGAGACTTGGGTGTAAAAGGACTGGTGCAGCGAGCAGAGATTAGGGATGGGGTGCCAAAGGACCTTTGCACAGAGCAGAATTTGGAGACTGAGGTGCACATGGACTGTTACAGAGAGCAGAGGTTGGAGACTTGAGTGCAGAAGGACTGATAGAGAAAGCAGTGGTTGGAGACTGGGGTTCAGAAAGACAGTTGCAGAGAGAAGAGTTTGGAAACTTCAGTACAGAGGTACTGTTACAGAGAGCAGAGGTTGGAGACTGGGGTGGAGAAGGACTGTTGCAGAGATCTGATGTTGGAGACTGGGGTGCAGAAGGACTGTTGTAGAGAGGAGGTTGGAGACTGAGGTGCAGAAGGACTTTTTAAGAGAGTAGGGGATGGAGATTGCGGTGCAGAATACTGAGGTGAAGAAGGACTGTTGAAGACAACAGAGTTTGGAGACAGGGGTGCAGAAGGACCGTTGCAGAGAGCAGAGGTTGGAGACTCAGGTGCAGAAGGCTTGTTACAGAGAGCAGAGTTTGGAGACTGCGGTGCAGAAGAACTGATGCAGAATGCAGAGGTTGGAGACTGCGATGCGGAAAAACTTGCAGAAAACGGAGTTTGTAGACTGGGGTGCAGAAGGACCATTGCTGAGAGCAGCGGTTTTTGACTGACGTGAAGAAGGATTGTTACAGAGAGCAGAGGTTGGAGACTGAGTTGCTGAAGAACTGTTACAGAGAGCAGAGGTTGGAGACTGGGGTGCAGTTGGATCTTACAGAGAGCAGAGATTGGAGACTGGGGTGCAGAAGCACTGTAATAGAAAGCAGAGTTCAGAGACTTGGGTGCAAAATGACTGTTGTAGAGAGCAGAGGTTGAAGCTGAGGTGCAGAAGGACTGTTGCAGAGAGCAGAGTTTGGAGATGAGGTTCAGAAGGACTGTTACAGAGAGCAGAGTTTGGAGACTGGGGTGCAGAAGGAGTGATATAGAAAGCAGAGTTTGGAGACTGCGGTGCAGAAATACCGTTACAGAGAGCAGAGGTTCGAGACTGTGGTACAGAAGTACTTTTACAGAGAGCAGAGATTGCACACTGGGGTGCAGAAGGACTATTGCAGACAACAGAGGTTGGAGACTGAGGTGTAGAAAGACCGTTGCAGAGAGCAGAGATTGCACACTGGGGTGCAGAAGGACTATTGCAGACAACAGAGGTTGGAGACTGAGGTGTAGAAAGACCGTTGCAGAGAGCAGAGTTTGGAGACTGATGAGCAGAAGCATTGTTACAGAGAGCAGAGTTTGGAGACTGGGGTACAGAAGGACTGTTTCAAAGAGCAGAGGTTGGAAACTGGGTGCAGAAGGATCTTACAGAGAGCAAAGGTTGGAGACTGGTGTGCAGAAGTACTGTTGCAGAGTGCAGACCTTGAAGACTGGGGTGTAGAAGGATCATTGCAGAGAGAATAGTTTGGATACTGTGGTGCTGAAGGCCTGTTACATAGAGCTGAGTTTGTAGACTGGGGTGCATGAGGCCTGTTACAGAAAGCAGAGTTTGGAGACTGGGGAGCAGGTGTACTGTTACAGAGAGCAGAGTATGGATACTGGGTTGCAGAATGATCTTATATAGAGCTGAGTTTGGAGACTGAGGTGAAGTAGGACTGTTACAGAGAGCAGAGGTTGGAGACTGGGGTGCAGAAGGATACTTGCAGAGAGCAGAGTTTTCAAACTGAGTTGCAGAAGGACTGTTGAGAGTGCAGACGTTAAAGGCTGGGTTGGAGAAGGACGGTTGCAGTTAGGAGATGTTTGAGTCTGGAGTGCAGAAGAACTCTTACAGATAGAAGAGATTGGAGACATGGGTGAAGAAGTATCTAACAGAGAGCAGAAGTTGGAGACTTAGGTGCAGAAGGACAGTTACAGAGAGTAGAGTTTAGAGACAGTGGTGTAGAAGGACTGTTTCAGAGAGAAGATGTTGGAGACTGGGGTGTAAAAGGACTGTGGCAGAGAGCAGAGGTTGGGGAAAGGGATGAAGAAGGACTGTTGCAGAGAGCAGAGTTTAGAGACTGATGTGCAGAAGGACAGTTTCAGCGAGTAGACTTTAAAGAGTGCGGTGAGGAAGGACTGATACAGAAAGGAGACTTTGGAAACTGGGGTACATAAGGACAATTACAGACAGCAGAGTTTGGACACTCAGGTGCAGACGGACTGTTATAGGAAGCAGAGTTTGGAAATTGGGATGCAGAAGAACCGTTACAAAGATCAGAGTTTGGAGACTGCGGTATAAGACTGTTACCGAGAGAAGAGGTTGGAGACTGGGGTGCAGAAAAACTCTTACATAGAGCCCAGGTTGGAGACTGAGGTGCAGAAGAATAGATAAAGATAAAAGAGGTTGGAGACTGGGAATCCAAAAGACTGATACAGAAAGCAGAGTTTTGAGACTGGGGTGCAGAAAGACTGTTCCAGAGAGCAGACGTTGGAGACTGGGGTGCAGAAATACTGTGGCAGAGAGCAGATTTTAGAGACTGGGGTGCAGAAGGACCGTTACACAGAGCAGAGGTTGGAGACTGAGCTGCTGAAGGACTGTTACAGAGAGCAGTGTTTAAAGACTGGGGTGCAGAAGGACTGTTACAGAGAGCAGAGTTTGGAGACTCAGATGCAGAAGGGTCTTTCAGAGAGCAGAGGTATGAAACTGAGGTTCAGAAGGATCGTTGCAGAGAGCAGAGTTTTCAGACTGAGTTTCACAAGGACTGTTGCAGAGAGCAAATTTTGGAGACTGGGGTTCAGAAGTACTGTTTTAGAGAGCAGAGGTTGGAGACTGGTGTGAAGAAGGATCAGTGCAAAGAGCAGAGTTTGGAGACTGGTGTGCAGAAGGACTGTTACAGAGAGCAGAGTTTGGAGACTGGGTTGGAGAAGGATTCTAAAGAGAGTAGATGTTGGAGAATGAGGTGCAGAAGAACTGTTCCAGAGAGTAGAGATTTAGAGACTGAGGTGCAGAAGGAACGTTGCAGAGGACAGAGTTTTGAGACTGAGGTGAAGAAGGATTGGTTCAGAGAGCAGAGATTGGAGACTGGGGTGCAGAAGGACTGTTACAGAGATCAGAGGTTGGAGACAGGGGTGCAGAAGGATCTTACAGAGAGCAGAATTTGGAGACTGCAGTACAGTAGGACTCTTGCAGAGATCAGAATTGGAGACTGGGGTGTAGTAGGATCATGGCAGAGAGCAGAGTTTGGAGACTGGCGTTCAGAAGGCCCACTATAGAGAGCAGAGTTTTGAGACTTTCGTGCAGAAGGCCTGTTACAGAGAGGAGAGGTTGAAGACTGGGGTGCAGAAGGACTTTTACAGAGAGCAGAGTTTGGAGACTGTTTTGCTGAAGGAACTTACAGAGAGCAGAGGTTGGAGACTGAGGTGCACGTGGACTGTTACACAGAGCAGTGGTTGGAGACTGGGGTGCAGAAGAAGCGTGGAGAGCAGAGGTTTCAGACTGAGGTGTAGAAGTACTGTTACAGAGAGCAGAGGTTGGAGACTGAGGTGTAGAAAGACTGTTACAGAGAGCAGAGTTTAGACACTGAGGAGCAAGCGGACTGTTACAGAAAGCAGAGTTTGGAAATTGGGGTGCAGAAGGACCGTTACAGAGAGCAGAGGTTGGAGACTGCGGTATAGAAGGACTGTTACAGAGAGCAGAGTTTGGAGACTGGCGTGCAGAAGGATTGTTACAGAAAGCACAGGTTGGAGACTGAGGTGCAGAAGGATAGATACGGAGAGCAGTGGTTGGAGACTGGGGTTCAGAAGGACTGATTCAAAAAGCAGAGGTTGAAGACTGGGTTGCAGAAGGACCCTTACAGAGAAGAGAGTTTTGAGACTGCGGTACATAAGAACTGTTACAGAGAGCAGATGTTGGAGACTGGGGAGCAGAAGGAGTGTTACAGAGGACAGACATTGGAGACTGTGGTGCCGTAGGACCCTCGCAGAAAGCAGAGGGTGGAGGCTGCAGTGGAGAAAGAATGTTAGAGAGAGCAGATTTTGGAAACTGGAGAGCAGAAAGATCTTAAAGAGAGCAGATTTTGGAGACTGTGGTGCAGTAGTACTGTTGAAGAAAACAGATGTTGGAGACTGGGGTCCAGAACGATCCTTGCAGAGAGCAGAGTTTGGAGACTGGGGTGTAGAAGGACTGTTGCAGAGAGCAGATGTTGGAGATTGGGGTGCAGAAGGACTGTTGCAGAGAGAAGAGGTTGGAAACTGGAGTGCAGAAGGACTGTTGTAGAAAGCAGAGGTTGGGGACTGAGGTGCAGAAGGACTGTTACATAGAGCAGAGGTTGGAGACTGGGGAGCAGAAGTACTGTTGCTGAAAGCAGTGGTTGGAGACTGAGGAGCAGAAGGACTCGTAGAGAGTGCAGATGTTGGAGACTGGGATGCAGAAGGACTGATGCAGAAAGCATAGATTGGATTATGGGGTGCAGAAAGACCGTTACAGAGAGCAGAGGTTAGAGACTGCAGTACAGAAGGACTGTTGCAGAGAGCAGAGTTTTGAGACTGGGGTGCAGAAGTACTGTTGTAGAAAGTAGATGTTGGAGACTGAGGTGCAGAAGTCCTTTTACATAGTGCAGAAGTTGGAGACTGGGGTGCAGAAGGATCGTTACAAGGAGCAGAGCTTGAAGACAGGGGTGCAGAAGGTTCTTACAGAGAAAAGACGTTGGAGACTGAGGTGCAGAAGGAGTGTTTCAGAGATCAGAGGTTGGAGACTGGCGTGCAGTATGATCATTGTAGAGAGCAGAGGTTGGAGACTGGTGTGCAGAAGAGTAGTTGCAGAGAGCAGAGGTTGGAGACTGGGGTGCAGAAGGCCTGCTACAGAGAGCAGAGTTTGGAGACTGGCATGCAGAATGCCTGTTACAGAGAGGAGAGGTTGGAGACTGGAGTGCAGAAGGACTGTTATAGAGAGCAGAGTTTAGAGACTGGGTTTCTGAACGATCTTACAGAGAGCAGAGGTTGGAGACTGAGGTGCAGGTGGACTGTTACAGAGCGTAGTGGTTGGAGACTGGGTTTCTGAAGGATCTTACAGAGAGCAGAAGTTGGAGACTGAGGTGCAGTAAGAGTGTTACAAAGAGCAGAGGTTGGAGACTGAAGTGTAGAAAAAATGTTACAGAGAGCAGAGTTTGTAGACTGAGGTGAAGAAGGACTGTTACAGTAAGCAGAGTTTGAAAATTAGGGTGCAAATGGATCGTTACAGAGACCAGGATTTGGAGACTGCGGTATAGAAAAACTGTTACAGAGAGCAGAGGTTGGAGACTGGGTGCAGAAGAAATGTTACAGAGAGAACAGGTTGGAGTCTGAGGTGCAGAAGTATATATACAGAGAACAGAGGTTTGAGACTGGGCTTCAGAAGGACTCATACAGAAAGCAGAGTTTGGAGACTGGGTTGCAGAAGTATATATACAGAGAACAGAGGTTTGAGACTGGGCTTCAGAAGGACTCATACAGAAAGCAGAGTTTGGAGACTGGGTTGCAGAAGGACCGTTATGGAGAGCAGAGGGTGGAGACTGTGTTTCAGAAGGACTGTTTACAGAGAGCATATGTTGGAGACTGGGGAGAAGAAGGACTGTTGCAGAGGACATAGGTGGAGACTGGGGTGCCGCAGGACACTTGCAGAAAGCAGAGGTTAAAGACTGGGTTGCAGAAGGACCGTTACGGAGAGCAGAGGTTGGAGACTTCGGTACAGAGGGCTGTTACAGAGAGCAGATGTTGGAGTCTGGGGAGTGGAAGGGACTGTTACAGAGGACAGAGGTTGGAGACTGGGGTGCCGCAAGACTTCGAAGAAAGCAGAGGTTACAGACTCCGTTGGAGAAGGAATGTTAGAGAGAACCAATTTGGAAACTGGCGTGCAGAAAGATCTTACAGAGAGCAGAAGTTAAAGACTGTGTACAGAAGGACTGTTACAGAAGGACCTTGGAGACTGTGGTGCAGAAGGACTGGTGCAGAAGGACTGTTGCAGAAGGACGTTGGAGCCTGGGGTCCAGAAGGATCATTGCAGAGAGCAGAGTTTAGAGACTGGAGTTAGAAGGACTGTTTGCTGAGAGCAGATGTTGGAGACTGGGTGCAAAGGACTGTTGCAGAGAGCAGAGGTTGGAGAATGGGGTGCAGATGGACTGTTGCAGAGATCAAAGGTTTAAGACTGAGGTTCAGAAGGACTGTTACAGAGAGCAGATGTTGGAGACTGGGGTGCAGAAGGACGGTTACAGAGAGCAGAGGTTGGAGACTGGGGTGCAGAAGAACGGTTACATAGAGCAGAGGTTGGAGACTGGGGTGCAGAAGGACTGTTGCAGAGAGCAGAGGTTGCGACTGTGGTGCAAATGGACTGTTGCAGACAGCAGAGGTTTGAGACTGGTGTGGAGAAGAATCGTTGCCGAGAGAAGAATTTGGAGACTTGGGTGAGATGGTCTGTTACAGAGAGCAGTGCTTGGAGACTGGGTTGATGAAGGATCTTACAGAGAGCAGAGGTTGGAGACTGAGGTTCAGGGGGGCTGTTAACGAGAGGCAGTGGTGGGAGACTGGCATGCAGAAGGATCGTGCAGAGAGCAGAATTTCAGACTGAGGTGCAGAAGGACTGGTACAGAGAGCATAGGTTGGAGACTGAGGTGTAGAAAGACTGTTACAGAGAGCAGAGTTTGGAGACTCAGGTGCAGAAGGACTTTTACAGGAAGCAGAGTTTGGAAATTGGGTTGCATAAGGACCGTAAGGAGAGCAGAGTTTGGAGACTGCAATATAGACTGTTACAGAGAGCAGAGGTCGGAGACTGGGGTGCAGAAGGACTCTTACATAGAGCACAGGTTGAGACTGAGGTGCAAAAGGATAGATACAGAGAACACCGGTTGGAGACTGGTTTTCAGACAGACTGATACAGAAAGCAGAGTTTGGAGACTGAGGTGTAGAAGGATTGTTACAAAGAGCAGAAGTTGGATACTCTGGTACAGAAGGACTGTTACAAAGAGCAGATTTCAGAGACTGGGAGCAGAAGGACTGTTGCAGAGGACAGAGGTTGGAGACAGGGGTGGAGAAGGAATGTTACAGTGAGCAGAGTCTTCAGACTGAGGTGCAGAAGGACTGTTGCAGAGAGCAGAATTTGGAGACTGCAATAAAGGAGGACTGTTACAGAGAGCAGATGTTTGAGACTGGAGTGGAGAAGAATTGTTTCAGAGTGCAGAGGTTGGAGATTTGTGTGCAGAAGAACTGTTGCAGAGAGCAGAGGTAGGAGACTGAGATGCAGAAAGACTGTTACAGAGAGCAGAGTTTGGAGACTGGGGTGCAGAAGAACTGATCCAGAGAGCAGAGTTTGGAGACTGGGGATCAGAAGGCCTGTTACAGAGAGCAGAGGTTGGAGACTGCGTACAGAAGGGCTGTTACAGAGAGCAGAGTTTGGAGACTGGGTAGCAGAAGAATATTACGTAGAGCAGAGTTTGGAGACTGCAGTGCAGAAGGATTGTTACAGAGAGCAGAGGGTGACGACTGGGGTGCAGTAGGATTATTTCAGAGAGCAGAGGATGGAGACTGGTGTACAGAAGGATCATTGCAGAGAGCAGAGGTCGGAGACTTGGGTGCAGAAGGATGGTTGCAGAGAGCAGATGATGGAGACTGGGATGCAGAAGGATCGTAGCAGATAGCAGCGATTGGAAACTGGGTTGCAGAAGGACTGTTACACAGAGCAGAGGTTGGAGACTGGGGTGCAGAAGGACTGATACAGAAAGCAGAGGTTGGAAACTTGGGTCCAGAATGAACCTTAATGAGAGCAGAGTTTGGAGACTGCAGTACAGAAGGACTGTTACAGAGAGCAGAGCGTGGAGACCAGGGTACAGAAGGACTGTTGCAGAGAGCAGAGGTTGGAGAATGAGATGCAGAAGGACTATTTCAGAGAGTAGATGTTAAAGACTGGGGGGAAGAAGAACTGTTGCAGACAGCAGAAGTTGGAGACTGGGGTGCAGAAAGATTGTTACAGGGAGCAGAGGTTGGAACCTGGGGTGAAGAAGGACTGTTCCAGAGAGCAGAGGTTTGAGACTGGGTGCAGAATGACTGTTACCGAGAGAAGAGTTTGGAGACTGGGTGGCAGAAGGATCTTACATAGAGCAGAATTTGGAGACTGAGGTGCAGAAGAAATGTTACCGAGAGCAATGGTTGCAGACTGGGGTGCAGAAGGACCGTTGCAGAGAGCAGTTGTTGGAGACTGAGTGCAGAAGGATTGTTACAGAGAGTAAAGGTTGAAGACTCGGGTGAAGAAGGACTGTTACGAAAATCAGAGTTTGGAGACTGGGGTGCAGAAGGATATTTCATAGAGCATAGGTTGGAGACTGCGGTGCAGACGAACTGTTGCACAGAGCAGAGGTTTGAGACTGGGGTGCAGAAGGACTGTTACAAAGAGCAGAGTTTGGAAACAGGGTTGCAGAAGAATCTTACAGAGAGCAGAAGTTGGAGCCTAAGGTGGAACAGGATTGTTACAGAGAGCAGAGTTTGGAGACTGGGGTGCAGAAGGATCTTTGTAGAGAGCAGAGGTTTGAGACTGGGGTGCAGAAGGACTGCTACAGTGAGCAGAGGTTTGAGACTGGGGTGCAGAAAGACTGTTACACAGAGCAGAGTTTAGAGACTGGGGTGCTGAAGAACTGGTAATGAGAGCAGAGGTTGGAGACTGTGTTGCAGCAGGACTGTTTTAGAGAGCAGACGTTGGAGACTGGGGTTTAGATGGATCTTACAGAGAGCAGAATTTGGAGACTGAGTTGCAGAAGGACTGATGCAGAGATCAGAGGTTGGAGACTGGGGTGCAGAAGGATTTTTTCCGAGAGCAGAGGTTGGAGACTGACATTCTGAAGTACTCTAGCAGAAAACAGAGGCTGGAGAATGGGGTGCAGAAGGACCGTTGCAGAGAGCAGTTGTTGGAGACTGAGGGCAGAAGGATTGTTACAGAGAGCAAAGGTTGGAGACTCGGGTGAAGAAGGACTGTTACGAAGATCAGAGTTTGGAGACTGGGGTGCAGAAGGATCTTTCATAGAGCATAGGTTGGTGACTGCGGTGCAGACGAACTGTTGCACAGAGCAGAGGTTTGAGAATGGGGTGCAGAAGGACTGTTACAAAAAGCAGAGTTTGAAAACAGGGTTGCAGAAGAATCTTACAGAGAGCAGAAGTTGGAGACTAAGGTGGAACAGGATTGTTACAGAGAGCAGAGTTTGGAGACTGGGGTGCAGAAGGATCTTTGTAGAGAGCAGAGGTTTGAGACTGGGGTGCAAAAGGACTGTTGCAGATAGCAGAGTTTGGAGAATGTGGTGAAGAAGGACTGTTGCAGGGAGCAGGTGTTGGAGACTTGGGTGCAGAAGGACTGTTGGAGGTTGGAGAATAGGGTGCAGAAGGACCGTTGCAGAGAGCAGAGTTCCGAGACTGCCATACAGGACTGATACAGAGAGCAGAAGATGGAGAATGGTTTATAGAAGAACTGTTTCAGAGTGCAGATGTTGGAGACTGGGGTTCAGAAGTACTGTTGCAGAGAGCAGAGTTTGGAGACTGGGGTGCAGAAAGAATGTTACAGAGAGCAAAGGTTAGAGACTGGGGTGCAGAATTACTGATACAGAAAGCAGAGGTCGAGACTGGGGTGCAGAAGGACCGTTACAGAGAGAAGAGGTTGGAGACTGTGTTACAGAAAGACTGTTGCAGAGAGCAGAGGTTAGAGAATGGGGTGCAGAAGGACTGTTACAGAGAAGAGAGGTTAGAGAATGGGGGGCACAAGTAAGGTTGCAGTGTTCAGAGGTTGGAGACAGAGGTGCAGAAGGACTGTTAAAGAGAGCAGAGGTTGGAAACCGTGGTTCAGAAGGACTTACACCGAAAGCAGAGGTTTGAGACTGGGGTGCAGAAGGACTGTTTAGAGAGCAGGTGTTGGACACTGGGGTGCAGAAGGACTATATCATAGAGCAGAGGTTAAAGACTGAGGTGGAGAAGGACTGTTACAGAGAATAGAGTTTGGAGACTTGGTTGCAGAAGGATCATTGCAGAGAGCAGAGGTGGAGACTTGGCTGCAGAAGGAGTGTTATACAGAGCACACGTTGCAGACTGGAATGAAGAAGGAAATCTGCAGACAGCAGAGTTTGGAGACTGGGATGCATAAGGACTTTTGAAGATAGCAGAGTTTGGATATGAGGTGCAGAAGAACTGTTACAGAGAGTAGAGATTGTAGACTGGGGTGCAGAAGGACTGATAGAGAAAGCAGAGTTTGGAGACTGGAGTGCAGAAGGACCGTTACAGAGAGAAGAGTTTGGAGACTGCGGTACAGAAGGATTGTAACAGAGAGCAGATGTTTTAGACTGGAGTGCAGAATATCTATTGTAGAGATCAGAGTTTGATGACTGGGGTGCAGAAGGACCATTGCAGAAAGCAGAGGTTGGAGACTGGGTTTCATAAGGATCTTACAAAGAGCTGAGTTTGGACACTGAGGTGCAGAAGGACTGTTACAGACAGCAGAGTTTTTAGACAAGTTTGCAGAAGGATCTAACAGAGAGCACAGATTGTAGACCGAGGTGCATCAGGACTGTTACAGAGCGCAGAGGTTGGAGACTGGGGTGCAGAAGGATTGTTATAGAGAACAGACTTTGGAGACTGGGGTGCAGAAGGCCTGTTACGGAGAGGAGAGTTGGGAGAAGGCATGCAGAAGGACTGTTACAGAGGGCAGTGTTTGGAGACTGGGTTGCAGAAGGAACTTATAAAGAGCAGATGTTGGAGAGTGATGTGCAGAAAGACTGTTACAGTGAGTAAGAGTTTGGATACTGAGGCACAGAAAGATTGTTACAGAGAGCAGAGTTTGGATACTGGGGTGCAGAAGGCCTGTTTACAGAGAGCAGAGGTTGGAGACTGTGCATGCAGAAGGGCTTTTACAGAGAGCAGAGTTGGAGACTGGGTTGCAGAAGGATCTTACGTAGAACAGAGTTTGGAGTCTGAGGTGCAGAAGGACTGTTATGTAGAGCAGAGTTTGGAGACTGGGATGCAGAAGATTGTTGCAGAGAGCAGATGTTGGACACTGGGGCGCAGAAGGACTGTTACACAGAGCAGAGGTTGAAGACTGAGGTGAAGAAGGACTGTTACAGAGAGCAGATGTGGGAGACAGTCGTACAGGACTGATACAGAGCAGAAGTTGGAGACTCAGGTGCAGAAGGACCGTTGCAGAGAGCAGAGATTCGAGACTGAGGTGCGGAGGGAAAGTTACTCAGAGCACACATTGGAGACTCGGGTGCAGAAGGACTGATACAGAAAGCAGAGGTTGGAGACTCGGGTGTAGAAGTACCCTTACACAGAGCAGAGGTTGGAAAATGCAGTACAGAAGGACTGTTATAGAAAGCAGAGTTTGGAGACTGGGGTGGAGAAGTACTGTTGCAGAGAGCAAATGTTGGAGACTGGGGTGCAAAAGGACTTTTGCACAGAGCAGAGGATGGAGACTGGGATGCAGAAGGACTTTTGCAGAGAGCAGAGGTTGCAGACTGAGTGGCAGAAGGACTGTTAAAGAGGGCAGAGTTTTGAGACTGTGGTGCAAAACGACTGATACAGAAAGCAGAGGTTGGATCCTGGGGTGCATAAGGACCCTTACGTAGAATAGCGGATGGAGACTGCGGTACAGAAGGACTGTTACTGAGAGCAGAGGTTGGAGACTGCGGTGTAAAAAAACTGATGTAGAGACCAGAGGTTGGAGACTGGGGTGCTGAAGGATCATTGGGGCGATCAGAGTATGGAGACTGGGGTGTATAAGGACTGTTGCAGAGAGCAGAGTTTGGAGACTGGGGTGTAGAATACTGTTGCAGAGAGCAGACGTTGGAGACTGGGGTGCAGAAGGACTGTTGCATACAGTAGAGGTTTGAGACTAGGGTGCAAAAAGATCGTGGTAGAGAGCAGAGGTTGGAGGACTGGGGTGCAGAAGGACGGTTGCAGAAAGCTGAGTTTGTAGACTGAGGTGAAGAAGGACTGTTAAGAGAGCAGATGTTGGAGACTGGGGTGCAGAAGGACTGATACGGAAAGCAATGTTTGGAGACTGGGGTGCAGATGGACTGTTGAAGAGACCAGATTTTGAAGACTGGGATGGGGAAGGACTGTTGCAGAGATCAGATGTTGGAGACTTGGGTGCAAAAGGATGGTTGGTGCGAGCAGATTATGGAGACTGGGGTGTAGAAGGACTGTTTCAGAGAACAGAGGTTGGAGTCTGAGGTGCAGAAGGACCATTGAAGAAAGCAGAGTTTGTAGACTGGGTTTCAGAAGGATCCTACAGAGAGCAGAGTTCGGACACTGAGGTGCAGAATAACTGTTGCAAAGAGCAGAGGTTGGAGATAGGGGCGCAAAAGTACTTTTGCAGAGAACAGAGGTTGGAGTCTGAGGTGCAGAAGGACTGTTACAGAGAGCAGAGGTTGGAGACTGGTGTGCAGAATGAATGATACATAACGTGGAGTTTGGAGACTCGGGTGCAGAAGGACTGTTACAGAGAGCAGAGATTGACACTGCAGTACAAATGGACTGTTACAGACAGCAGAGGTTGAAGACTAGGGTACAGAGGGATTGTTGCAGAGAGCAGAGGTTGCAGAGTGAGGTGCAGAAGGACTGTTACAGAGAGCAGAGTTTGAAAACTGTGGTGCAGAAGGAGAGATACAGAAAGCAGAGTTTGGAGACTGGGGTGTAGAAGGACTGTTGCAGAAAGCAGAGTTTGGAGACTGGGTTGAAGAAGGACTGTTGCAGACAGCAGATGTTGGTGACTGGGGTACAGAAGGAATGTGACAGAGAGCGGAATTTAGAGACTGGGGTGCATATGGACTATTGCAGAGAGCAGAGGTTGCAGACTGAGGTGCAGAAGGACTGATACAGACAGCAGGGTTTCCAGAATGTGGTGCAAAAGGACTGATGCAGAAAGCAGAAGTTGGACAATGTGGTGCAGGAAAACGTTACAGAGAACAGAGGGTTGGAGACTGTGGTACAGAAGGACTGTTACAGAGAGCAGATGTTTTAGACTGGGGTGCTAAATAACTATTGTAGAGATCAGAGTTTGAAGACTGGGGTGCAGAAGGACCATTGCAGAAAGCAGAGGTTGGAGACCTGGTTTCAGAATGATCTTACAGAGAGCTGAGTTTGGACACTGAGGTGCATAAGGACTGTTGCAGAGAGCAGAGGTTGGAGACTGGGGCGCAGTAGGACTGTTGCAGAGAACAGTGTTTGGAGTCTGAGGTGCAGAACCACTGTTACAAGGAGCAGAGTTTGGATATTGGGGTGCAGAATGACTGATACATAACGCAGAGTTTGGAGACTCCGGTGCAGAAGGACCGTTACAGAGAGCAGAGATTGGAGACTGCAGTACAGAACGACTGTTGCAGAGAGGAGAGGTTGAAGACTGGGGTGCAGAAGGATTGTTGCAGAGAGCAGAGGTTGCAAAGTGAGGTGCAGACGGACTGTTACAGAGAGCAGAGTTTGGAGACTGTGGTGCAGAAGCACTGATACAGAAAACAGAGTTTGGAGACTGGGGTGAAGAAGGACCCTTACAGATAACAGAGGTTGAAGACTGTGGTACAGAAGAACTGTTGTTTAGAATAAGGTTGGAGACTGATGTGCAGAGGAACCATTGCAGAGATCAGAGGTTGGAGACTGGGGTGCAGAAGGAATGTTACAGAGAGCAGAGTTTGGAAACTTGGGTACAGAAGGATCTTATAGAGAGCAAAGTTTGGAGACTGGGTTGCAGAGAGACTGTTGCAGAGCAGATGTTGGAGAATGGGGTGCAGACGGATCATTGCAGAGAGCAGATTATGGAGACGAGGGTATAGAAGGACTGTCCCAGATAGCAGAGTTTGGAGACTGGTTTGTAGAAGGACTGTTGCAGAAAGCAGTTGTTGAAGACTGAGGTGAAGAAGGACTGTTTCAGAGAGCAGAGTTTTGAATCAGGGGTGCAGAAGGACTGATACAGAGCAGAGATTTAGACTGAGGTGCAGAAGAAATGTAAAAAGGAGAGGGGAGAGACTGGGGTCCAGAAGGACCATTACAAAGAGCAGAGGTTGGAGACTGCAGTACAGAAGGACTGTTACAGAGAGCATATGTTGCAGACTGTGGTGCACAAGGACTGTTGCAGAAAACAGAATTTGGAGACTGGGGTGCAAAAGGACCGTTGCTGAGAGCAGAGGTTCAAGATTAATGTGCAGAAGGATTGTTACAAAGAGTATAGGTTTGACACTGGGGTGCAGAAGGACTGTTACAGAGAGTAGAGTTTGGAGAATTGGGTGTAGAAGGATCTCAGAGAGCTTAGGTTGGGGACTGGGGTACAGAAGGACTGTTGCGGAGAGCAGAGTTTGGAGACTGTGTTGAAGAAGGACCCTTGCAAAGAGCAGAGGATGGAGAATGAGGTGCAGAAGGATAGATACAGAGAGAAAAGGTTGGAGACTGGGTGCAGAAAAACTTTTGCTGAGACCAGAGGTTTTAGTCTGGGGTTTAGAAGGACTGTTGCAGAGAGTAGAGGTTGGAGATTGGGGTCCAGAAGGACTGTTACAAAGAGCAGATTTTGGAGACTGGGGTGGAGAGGGACTGTTGCAGAGAGCAGATGCTGGAGACTGGGGTGCAAAAGGAAAGTTGAAGAGAGCAGAGGATGGAGACTGGGGTGCAGAGGTATCCTTGGGGTGAGCAGAGTATAGAGAATGGGGTGTAGAAAGACTGTTACAGAGAGCAGAGTTTAGAGACTAGGGTTTAGAAGGACTTTTACTGAGAGCACAGGTTGAAGACTGAGGTGCAGAAGGACTTTTACAGAGAGCAGACTTTGGAGACAGGGGTGCAGAAGGATCGTTGCAGAGAGCAGAGTTTGGAGAGGGGGTTCAGAAGGATTGTTAGAGAGAGCAGAGGTTGGAGACTGTGGTGCAGAAGGACTTTTACTGAGAGCGCAGGTTGGAGACTGGGGTGCAGAAGGACTTTTACAGAGAGCACAGGTTAAAGACTGAGGTGTGTAAAAAACTGTTTCAGAGAGCAAAGTTAGGAGACTGGGTGAAGAAGGAGTGTTGCAGAGAGCAGATGTTGGAGACTGAGGTGCAGAAGGACCATGACATAGAGCAGAAATTGGAGACTGGGGTACAGAGGAGTGTTACAGAGAGCAGAGGTTGGAGACTGGGGTGCAGAAGAAATGATACATAAAGCAGAGTTTCGAGACTTGGGTAAAGAAGGCCTCTTACAGAGAGCAGAAGTTGGAGACTGGGGTGGAGATTGACTGTTGCAGAGAGCAGAGGATTGAGACCGGGGTGCAGAAGGACTCTTTCAGAGAGCAGAGTTTGAAGACTGGTTGCAGAATGACGGATACAGAGAGCAGAGTTTTTAGACTGTGGTGCAGAAGGACTGATATAGAAAGTAGAGGTGGAAAACTGGGTTGCATATGGTCCCTTACAGAGAACAGAGGTTGGAGACTACAGCACAGAAGGACTGTTTTAGAGAACAAGGTTGGAGACTGGGGTTAAGTGGTACCAATGCAGAGAGAAGAGGTTGGAGACTGGGGTGCAGAAGGAATGTTACAGAGAGCACAGGTTGGAGACTGCTGTACAGAAGGACTGTTACACAGAGTAGATCTCGGAGACTGGGGAGCAGCAGGACTGTTGCAGAGGACAGAAGTTGGAGACTGGGGTGGAGAAGGAATGTTACAGAGAGAAGAGTTTGGAAACTGGTGTGCAGAAGGATCTTACAGAGAGCAGAGTCTGGAGACTGTGATGCAAATGACTGTTGCACAGAGCAGAAGTTGGAGACTGGGGTCCAGAAAAATCGTTGCAGAGAGCAGATTTTAGAGACTGAGGTGCAGAGGGACTGTTACAGAGAGCAGAGTTTGGAGACTGAGGTGCAGAAGGACAGTTACAGAGATCAGAGTTTGGAGCCTGGGGTCGAGAAGGACTGTAAAAGAGAGCTGATGTTGGTAACTAGGGTGCCGAAGGACTGTTGAAGAGTGCAGCGTTTGGAGACTGGGGTGTAGAAGAACTGTTGTGGAGAGCAGAGTTTGGAGACTGGGGTGCAGAAGGACTGTTACAGAGAGCAGAGTTTGGAGAGAGCGCTGCAGATGGATCTTAAAGAGAGCAGAATTAGGAGACTGCGGTGCAGAAGGACTGTTGTAGAGATCAGAGGTTGGAGACTGGGGTGCAGTAGGATCATTGCAGAGAGCAGAGGTTAAATACTGGGGTGCAGAAGGATCGTTGCGAAGAGCAGAGGCTGGAGACTTGCATGCAGAAGGCCTGTTACAGAGAGGAGAGGTTGGAGACTGGGGTTCAGAAGGACTGGTAAAGAGAGCAGATTTTGAAGACTGGGTTGCTGAAGGATCTTACAGATAGCAGAGGTTGGAGACTATGTTGCTGGTGGACTGTTACAGAGAGCAGTGGTTGGAGACTGGTGTGCAGAAGGATCGTGGAGAGCAGAGGATTCAGACTGAGGTGCAGAAGGACTGTTACAGAAAGCCGAGGTTGTAAATTGGGGTGCAGAAGGACCGATACAGGGAGCAGATGTTAGAGACTACGGTATAGAAGGATTGTTACAGAGAGCAGAGGTGGGATACTTGGGTTCAGAAGGACTGTTACAGAAAGCACAGGTTGGAGACTGAGGTGAAGAAGGATAGACACAGAGAGCAGAGGTTGGAGACTGGGGTTCAGAATGACTGATACAGAAAGCAGAGTTTGGAGACTGGGGTGCAGAAGGACTGTTACAGAGAGCAGAGTTTGGTGAATGCGGTACAGAAGGACTGTTACAGAGAGCAGATATTGGAGACTGTGGAGCAGAAGAACTGTTGCAGAAGACAGATTTTGGAGACTGGGTTGCCACAGGACCCTTGCAGAAAGCCGAGGTTGGCGACTAGGGTAGAGAAGGAATGTTAGAAAGAGAAGAGTTTGGAGACTGGAGTGCAGAGAGATCTTACAGAGAGCAGAGGTTGGAGACTGTGGTGCCGAAGGACTATTACAGAGACTAGAGGTTGGAGTCTGAGTTGCAGAAGGACCATTGCAGAGAACAGAGTTTGAAGACTGAGGTGTAGAACGATTGTTATAGAGAGCGGAGTTTGGAGACTGGGATGCAGAAGGCTGTTGCAGAGAGCAAAGGTTGGAGACTGAGGTGCAGAAGGACTGTTACAGAGAGCAGATTTTGGAGACTGGGGTTCAGATGGATCTTACAGAGAGCAGATGTCGGAGACTGAGGTGCAGAAAGTTTGTTTCAGACAGCAGTGTTTTCAGACTGTTGTGCCGAAGGACTGTTGCAGAGACCAGTTGTTGGAGACTGGGGTGTAGGAGGACTGTTGCAGAGAGCAGAGGTATGAGTCTGGGGTTAAGAATGATCCTTGCGAATGTAGGAGAACCGGTCAGGCCCAGCAACCTGCCGAGAGACAGAGCTTACACATGCGCCTGCAGGGAACGAGGTCCTGTGACCCACCAGCAAGACAGGTTCAGCGGCCTGCTGAGGGGCAGGCCTGTCCCCTCCCCCAGTGCCTGCAATGTAGGCGGGACTGTGACCAACAGCAGATCAGGCCTAGTGGCCTGCTGAGGGGAAGAACCGTCCCCTCCCCCAGTGCCTGCAAGGTAGGCGGGACTGTGACCACCAGCAGATCAGGCCCAGTGCCTTGTTGCAGGCCGGAGCCGGCCCCACCCCCAGTGCCTGTTACAGGACTGTTACAGAGAGCAGAGGTTGGAGACTGGGGTCCAGAAAGATCGTTGCAGAGAGCAGAGTTTTCAAAATGATGTGTAGAAGGACTGTTGCAGAGAACAGAGGTTGGAGACTTGGCTGCAAAAGGATCGTTACAGGGAGAAGAGGGTGGAGACTGGGGGTGCCAAAGGACTGTTTCAGAGAGCAGAGGTTGGAGACTTGTGTTCAGAATGACTGTTACAGAGCGCAGAGTTTGGAGACTCGGTTCAGAATTACTGTTACAGTAAGCAGAGTTTGGATACTGAGAGTAGATGTTGAAGACTGTGGTGCAGAAAGACCTTTGCAGAGAGCAGAGGTTGGAGACTGAGGTGCAGAAAGACTGTTGATGAGTGCAGAGGTTGGAGACTTAGGTGTAGAAGGATTGTTACAGAGAGCAGAGGTTAGAGACTTGAGTGCAGAAGGACTGATACAGAAAGCAGAATTTGGAGGCTGGGATGCAGAAGGAATGTTGAAGAGAGTAGAGGTTTGATACTGGGGTGCAGAAGGACTATTGCACAGAGCAGAGGTTTGAGACTTGTGTGCAGATGGACATTTTCAGAGAGTAGAGGTTTGAGATTGGGGTGCAGAAGGACTGTTGCACAGAGCAGAGTTTGGAGACTGGGGTGGAATAGGACTGTTGCAGAGAGTAGAGATTGGATATTGTGATGTCGAAGGACTGATGCAGAGAGCAGAGTTTGGAGACTGAAGTGCAGAAGGACTGTTACGGAGAACAGAGGTTGGATACTCGAGGGTAGAAGGACTTATATAAAAAGAAGAAGTTGGAGACTGGGATGCAGAAGGACTGTTGCAAAGAGCAGATTTTGGAGACTGGGGTGGAGAAGGAATGTTATAGAGAGCAGATGTTGGCGACTGGGGTCCAGAAGGACTGTTGCAGAGAGCAGTGTTTGGAGAATGGGGTGCATAGGACTATTGCAGAGAGCAGAGGCTGCAGACAGAGGTGCAGAATGACTGTTAAAAGAGCAGAGTTTGGAGACTGTGGTGCAGTAGGACTGATACAGAAAGCAGAGGTTAGAAACTGGGGTGCAGAAGGACCCTTAAAAAAACAGAGTTTGGAGACTGCGGAACAGAACGACTGTTACAGAGAGCAGAGATTGGAGACTGGGGTGAAGAAGAAGTGTTGAAGAGAATAGAGGTTGAAGACTTTGGTGCAGAAAGATCGTTGCAGAGAGTAGAGTTTGGAGACTGTGGTGCAGAACACTGATACAGAAATCAGAAGTTGGGGACTGGGGTGCAGAAGGCCTGATACACAAAGCAGAGTTTGGAGACTGTGGTGTAGAAGGACTGTTACAGAGAGCATAGTTTGAATAGTGGTTGCAGAAGGATGTTACAGAGAGCAGAGGTTGGAGACTGAGGTGCAGAAGGATTGTTAAAGCGAACCTAGGTTGGAGACTGGGGTGCAGAAGGACTGATACAGAAAGCAGAGGTTGGATACTCGGGTGCAGAAGGACCCTTACAGAGAGCAGAGGTTGCAGACTGAGTTGCAGAAGGATTGTTACAGCAGGCAAAGTTTTGAGACTTTGGTGGAAAACGACTGATACAGAAAGCAGAGGTTGGATACTGGATTGCATAAAGACCCTTACGGAGAACAGAGGTTGGAGACTGGGGTACAGAAAGACTGTTACAGAGAGCAGAGGTTGGAGACTGGGGTGCAGAAGAACTTTTGTAGAGAACAGATGTTGAAACTGGGATGCAGGAGGATCGTTTGGGTGAGCAGAGTATGGCGACTGGGGTGTAGAAGGACTGTTGCAGAGAGCAGAAGTTGTAGACTGGGGTGTAGAAGGACTGTTGCAGAGAGCAGATGTTGGAGACTTGGGTGCAGAAAGACTGTTGCATAAACCATAGGTTGGAGCCTGAGGTGCAGAAGGACTTTTACAGAGAGCAGACGTTGGAGACTGGGGTGCAGAAGGATCGTTGCAGAGAGCAGAGTTTGGAGACTGGGGTGTAGAAGGATCGTTAAAGAGAGCAGATTTTGTAGACTGTAATGCAGAATGACTTTAACAGAGAGCTGAAGTTGAAGATGGGTGTGCAGTAGGACATTTACAGAGAGAACATGTTGGAGACTGATGTGCAGATAAACTGTTGCAGAGAGCAAAGTTTGGAGACTGGGGTGTAGAAGGAGTGTTTCAGAGAGCAGAGGTTGCAGACTGAAGTACAGAAGGACGCTTACAGAGACCAGAGTTTGGATACTGCGGTACAGAAGGACTGTTACAGAGAGCATAGGTTGGAGACAGGTGTTTAGAAAGATCTTACAAACAGCATAGGTTGGAGACTGGGGTGCAGAAGGACTGTTGCGGAGAACAGAGGTTGGAGACTGGGGTGCAGAAGGCCTGTTACACAAAGCAGTGCTTGGAGACTGAGGTGCAGAAGAATCATTGCTGAGAGCAGAGTTTTCAGACTGAGGTGCAGAAGGACTCTTATAGAGAGCAGAGGTTGGAGACTGGGGTGCAAAAGCCCGGTTACAGAGAGCAGAGGTTTTAGACTGGGTTGGAGAAGTACTGCTGCAGAGAGTAGAGGTTGGAGACTGAGGTGCATAAAGAGTGTTACAGAGAGCAGGAGTTGGAGACTGGGGTGAAGAAGGACTGATACAGAAAGCAGAGCTTGATTACTGGGGTGCAAAAGGACTGTTCCAGAGAGCAGATGTTGGAGACTGAGGTGGGGAACGACTGTTGCAGAGAGAAGATGTTACAGACTGGGATGCAGAAGGACTGTTGAAGAGAGCAGAGATTGTAGACTGGTCTGCAGAAGGAGTATTGCAGAGAGCAGAGGTTGCAGACTGAGGTTTAAAAGGACTGTTACAGAGAGCAGAGTTTGGAGAATGTGGTGCTGATGGACTGATACTGAAACCGTGTTTGAAGACTGGGGTGCAGAAGGATTCTTACAGAGAACAGAGATTAAAGACTTTGGTACAGAAGGACTGTTACAGAGAGCAGGGGTTGGAGACTGGGGTGCAGAATAATTGTTGTAGAGAACAGAGTTTGGAGACTGGGGTGCAGAAGGACCATTGCAAATAGCAGAGGTTGGAGACTGGGTTTCAGAAGGATTATACAGAGAGCAGAGTTTGGAAACAGAGGTGAAGAAGCACTGTTGCAGAGAGCAGAGGTTGGCGATTGAGGGCAGTAGGACTGTTGCAAAGAGCAGAGGTTAAAGTCTGAGGTTCAGAAGGACTGTTACAGAAAGCAGAGTTTAGAGACGGGGTGCACACGGACTGATACAGAAAGCAGATTTTGGAGATTGGGGTGCAGAAGAACCGTTTCAGAGAGCCGAGTTTGGAGACTGCTGTAAAGAAGGACGGTTACAGAGATAAATGGTTGGAGACTGGGGTGGTAAAGGACTGTTGCAGAGAGCAGATTTTGGAGACTGGGGTGC
>NW_027525117.1:0-23724 GCF_052094955.1 Ictidomys tridecemlineatus
CACCAAAACCACTTGGCTCACCAAAATTTTGTTCTTCTTGATTAAACCTTTCATTTGCAGGAACCGTTTTCATTTTTAGGTTTCACTCTGTTTTCTTCTATAAGGATACATGTATTGGAACTCTAAATCAAACACGGGTTGTGTTAGCTCTTTGAAACTTGACACAATGAAGCAGTTTCAAGTTCTATCTCTATGCTTTGTTTGCTGTTGATGTAGCCCTAAGCAGAGACTGGCGAAAATCACTTTCATGGAAAGGGGTTGCCAAACTTCCAAAAAACTACGAGTTGCCTGAAATCTCAGCAAACATTTTTTCACCCAATCTTGATGATTCTTTCAGGTAATGATCAGTACACCAAAACCACTTGGCTCACCAAATTTCGTTCTTCTAGGTTCAACCGTTCGTTTGCAGTAACCGTTTACATTTTTAGGTTTCACTCTGTTTTCTCCTATAGGGATACATGTACTTGTAATCTAAATCAAAAACGCTTTGTGCTAGCTCTTTGAAACTTGACACAATAAAGCAGTTTCAAGTTATATCTCTATGCTTTTTTGCTGTTGATGTAGCCCTAAGCAGAGATTGGCGAAAATCAGTTTCATGGAAAGGGCTTGCCAAGCTTCCAAAAAACTACGAGTTGCCTGAAATCTCAGCAAACATTTTTTCACCCAATATTGATGATTCTTTCAGGTAATGATCAGTACACCAAAACCACTTGGTTCACCAAATTTCGTTCTTCTAGGTTAAAAAAGTTCGTTTGCAGTAACCGTTTTCATTTTTATGTTTCTATCTGTTTTCTCCTATAGGGATACATGTATTTCGAACGCTAAATCAAACACGGTTTGTGCTAGCTCTTTGAAACTTGACACAATAAAGCAGTTTCAAGTTATATCTCTATTGTTTGTTTGCTGTTGATGTAGCCCTAAGCAGAGACTGGCGAAAATCACTTTCAAGGAAAGGGGTTGCCAAGCTTCCAAAAAACTACGAGTTGCCTGAAATCTCAGCAAACATTTTTTTACCCAATCTTGACGATTCTTTCAGGTAATGGTCAGTACACCAAAACCACTGGGCTCACCAAATTTCGTTCTTCTAGGTTCAACCGTTCGTTTGCAGTAACCGCTTTCATTTTTATGTTTCTATCTGTTTTCTCCTATAGGGATACATGTATTTGGAACTCTAAATCAAACACGGTTTGTGCTAGCTCTTTGAAACTTGACAGAATAAAGCAGTTTCAAGTTCTATCTCTATGGTTTGTTTGCTGTTGATGTAGCCCTAAGCAGAGACTGGCGAAAATCACTTTGATGGAAAGGGGTTGCCAAGCTTCCCAAAGTACAAGTTGCCTGAAATCACAGCAAATATTTTTTCACACAATCTTGATGATTCTTTCAGGTAATGATCAGTACACCAAAACCACTTGGCTCACCAAATTTCGTTCTTCTAGGTTCAACCGTGCGTTTGCAGTAACCGTTTGGATTTTTAGTTTTCACTCTGTTTTCTCCTATAGGGATACATGTATTTGGAACTCTAAATTAAACACGGTTTGTGCTAGCTGTTTGAAACTTGACACAATAAAGCAGTTTCAAGTTCTATCTCTATGATTTGTTTGCTGTTGATTTAGCCCTAAGCAGAGACTGGTGAAAATCACTTTCATGGAAAGGGGTTGCCAAGCTTCCAAAAACTACGAGTTGCCTGAAATCTCAGCAAACATTTTTTTCACCCAATCTTGATGATTCTTTCAGGTAATGATTAGTACACCAAAACCACTTGGCTCACCAAATTTCGTTCTTCTAGGTTCAACCGTTCGTTTGCAGTAACCGCTTTCATTTTTAGGTTTCACTCTGTTTTCTCCTATAGGGATACATGTATTTGGAACTCTAAATCAAACACGGTTTGTTCTAGCTCTTTGAAACTTGACACAATGAAGCAGTTTCAAGTTCTACCACTATGTTTTGTTTGCTGTTGATGTAGCCCTAAGCAGAGACTGGCAAAAATCACTTTCATGGAAAGGGGTTGCCAAGCTTACAAAAAACTACGAGTTGCCTGAAATCTCAGCAAACATTTTTTCACCCAATCTTGATGATTCTTTCAGGTAATGATCAGTACACCAAAACCACTTGGCTCACCAAATTTTGTTCTTCTAGGTTAAACCGTTCGTTTGCAGTAACCGTTTTCATTTTTAGGTTTCACTCTGTTTTCTCCTATAGGGATACATGTATTTGGAACTCTAAATCAAACACGGTTTGTGCTAGCTCTTTGAAACTGACACAATAAAGCAGTTTCAAGTTCTATCTCTATGCTTTGTTTGCTGTTGATGTAGCCCTAAGCAGAGACTGGCGAAAATCACTTTCATGGAAAGGGGTTGCCAAACTTCCAAAAAACTACGAGTTGCCTGAAATCTCAGCAAACATTTTTTCACCCAATCTTGATGATTCTTTCAGGTAATGATCAGCACACAAAAACCACTTGGGTGACCAAATTTCGTTCTTCTATGTTCAACCGTTCGTTTGCAGTAACCGTTTTAATTTTTAGGTTTCTATCTGTTTTCTCCTATAGGGATACATGTATTTGGAACTCTAAATCAAACACGGTTTGTGCTAGCTCTTTGAAACTTGACACAATAAAGCAGTTTAATGTTCTATCACTATTCTTTGTTTGCTGTTGATGTAGCCCTAAACAAGACTGGCGAAAATCACTTTCATGGAAAGGGCTTGCCAAGCTTCCAAAAAACTACGAGTTGCCTGAAATCTCAGCAAACATTTTTTCACCCAATCTTGATGATTCCTTCAGGTAATGATCAGTACACCAAAACCACTTGGTTCACCAAATTTCGTTCTTCTAGGTTCAACCGTTCGTTTGCAGTAAACGTTTTCATTTTTAGGTTTCTATCTGTTTTCTCCTATAGGGATACATGTATTTGGAACTCTAAATCAAACACGGTTTGTGCTAGCTCTTTGAAACTTGACACAATAAAGCAGTTTCAAGTTATATCTCTATTGTTTGTTTGCTGTTGATGTATCCCTAAGCAGAGACTGGCAAAAATCACTTTCATGGAAAGGGGTTGCCAAGCTTCCAAAAAATTACGAGTTGCCTGAAATCTCAGCAAACATTTTTTCACCCATTCTTGATGATTCTTTCAGGTAATGATCAGTACACCAAAACCACTGGGCTCACCAAATTTCGTTCTTCTAGGTTCAACCGTTCGTTTACAGTAACCGTTTTCATTTTTAGGTTTCACTCTGTTTTCTCCTGTAGGGATACATGTATTTGGAACTCTAAGACAAACACGGTTTGTGCTAGCTCTTTGAAACTTGACACAATAAAGCAGTTTCAAGTTCTATCTCTACGGTTTGTTTGCTGTTGATGTAGCCCTAAGCAGAGACTGGCGAAAATCACTTTGATGGAAAGGGGTTGCCAAGCTTCCCAAAGTGCAAGTTGCCTGAAATCACAGCAAACATTTTTTCACCCAATCTTGATGATTCTTTCAGGTAATGATCAGTACACCAAAACCACTTGGCTCACCAAATTTCGTTCTTCTAGGTTCAACCGTTCGTTTGCAGTAACCGTTTGGATTTTTAGTTTTCACTCTGTTTTCTCCTATAGGGATACATGTATTTGGAACTCTAAATCAAACACGGTTTGTGCTAGCTGTTTGAAACTTGACACACTAAAGCAGTTTCAAGTTCTATCTCTGTGCTTTGTTTGCTGTTGATTTAGCCCTAAGAAGAGACTGGCGAAAATCACTTTCATGGAAAGGGGTTGCCAAGCTTCCAAAAACTACGAGTTGCCTGAAATCTCAGCAAACATTTTTTCACCCAATCTTGATGATTCTTTCAGGTAATGATTAGTACACCAAAACCACTTGGCTCACCAAATTTCGTTCTTCTAGGTTCAACCGTTCGTTTGCAGTAACCGTTTTCATTTTTAGGTTTCACTCTGTTTTCTCCTATAGGGATACATGTATTTGGAACTCTAAATCGAACACGGTTTGTTCTAGCTCTTTGAATATTGACACAATGAAGCAGTTTCAAGTTCTACCACTATATTTTGTTTGCTGTTGATGTAGCCCTAAGCAGAGACTGGCAAAAATCACTTTCATGGAAAGGGGGTGCCAAGCTTCCAAAAAACTACGAGTTGCCTGAAATCTCAGCAAACATTTTTTCACCCAATCTTGATGATTCTTTCAGGTAATGATCAGTACACCAAAACCACTTGGTTCACCAAATTTCGTTCTTCTAGGTTCAACCGTTCGTTTGCAGTAACCGTTTTCATTTTTAGGTTTCTATCTGTTTTCTCCTATAGGGATACATGTATTTGGAACTCTAAATCAAACACGGTTTGTGCTAGCTCTTTGAAACTTGACACAATAAAGCAGTTTCAAGTTATATCTCTATTGTTTGTTTGCTGTTGATGTAGCCCTAAGCAGAGACTGGCGAAAATCACTTTCATGGAAAGGGGTTGCCAAGCTTCCAAAAAATTACGAGTTGCCTGAAATCTCAGCAAACATTTTTTCACCCAATCTTGATGATTCTTTCAGGTAATGATCAGTACACCAAAACCACTTGGCTCACCAAATTTCGTTCTTCTAGGTTCAACCGTTCGTTTGCAGTAACCGTTTTCATTTTTAGGTTTCACTCTGTTTTCTCCTGTAGGGATACATGTATTTGGAACTCTAAGACAAACACGGTTTGTGCTAGCTCTTTGAAACTTGACACAATAATGCAGTTTCAAGTTCTATCTCTACGGTTTGTTTGCTGTTGATGTAGCCCTAAGCAGAGACTGGCGAAAATCACTTTGATGGAAAGGGGTTGCCAAGCTTCCCAAAGTGCAAGTTGCCTGAAATCACAGCAAACATTTTTTCACCCAATCTTGATGATTCTTTCAGGTAATGATCAGTACACCAAAACCACTTGGCTCACCAAATTTCGTTCTTCTAGGTTCAACCGTTCGTTTGCAGTAACCGTTTGGATTTTTAGTTTTCACTCTGTTTTCTCCTATAGGGATACATGTATTTGGAACTCTAAATCAAACACGGTTTGTGCTAGCTCTTTGAAACTTGACACCATAAAGCAGTTTCAAGTTCTATCTCTGTGCTTTGTTTGCTGTTGATTTAGTCCTAAGAAGAGACTGGCGAAAATCACTTTCATGGAAAGGGGTTGCCAAGCTTCCAAAATCTACGAGTTGCCTGAAATCTCAGCAAACATTTTTTCACCCAATCTTGATGATTCTTTCAGGTAATGATTAGTACACCAAAACCACTTGGCTCACCAAATTTCGTTCTTCTAGGTTCAACCGTTCGTTTGCAGTAACCGTTTTCATTTTTAGGTTTCACTCTGTTTTCTCCTATAGGGATACATGTATTTGGAACTCTAAATCGAACACGGTTTGTTCTAGCTCTTTGAAACTTGACACAATGAAGCAGTTTCAAGTTCTATCTCTATGCTTTGTTTGCTGATGATGTAGCCCTAAGCAGAGACTGGTGAAAATCACTTTCATAGAAAGGGGTTGACAAGCTTCCAAAAAACTACGAGTTGCCTGAAATCTCAGCAAACATTTTTTCACCCAATCTTGATGATTCTTTCAGGTAATGATCAGTACACCAAAACCACTTGGCTCACCAAATTTTGTTCTTCTAGGTTCAACCGTTCGTTTGCAGTAACCGTTTTCATTTTTAGGTTTCACTCTGTTTTCTCCTATAGGGATACATGTATTTGGAACTCTAAATCAAACACGGTTTGTGCTAGCTCTTTGAAACTTGACACAATAAAGCAGTTTCAAGTTCTATCTCTATGCTTTCTTTGATGTTGATGTAGCCCTAAGCAGAGACTGGTGAAAATCACTTTCATGGAAAGGGGTTGCCAAGCTTCCAAAAACTACGAGTTGCCTGAAATCTCAGCAAACATTTTTTTCACCCAATCTTGATGATTCTTTCAGGTAATGATTAGTACACCAAAACCACTTGGCTCACCAAATTTCGTTCTTCTAGGTTCAACCGTTCGTTTGCAGTAACCGCTTTCATTTTTAGGTTTCACTCTGTTTTCTCCTATAGGGATACATGTATTTGGAACTCTAAATCAAACACGGTTTGTTCTAGCTCTTTGAAACTTGACACAATGAAGCAGTTTCAAGTTCTACCACTATGTTTTGTTTGCTGTTGATGTAGCCCTAAGCAGAGACTGGCAAAAATCACTTTCATGGAAAGGGGTTGCCAAGCTTCCAAAAAACTACGAGTTGCCTGAAATCTCAGCAAACATTTTTTCACCCAATCTTGATGATTCTTTCAGGTAATGATCAGTACACCAAAACCACTTGGCTCACCAAATTTTGTTCTTCTAGGTTAAACCGTTCGTTTGCAGTAACCGTTTTCATTTTTAGGTTTCACTCTGTTTTCTCCTATAAGGATACATGTATTTGGAACTCTAAATCAAACACGGTTTGTGTTAGCTCTTTGAAACTGACACAATAAAGCAGTTTCAAGTTCTATCTCTATGCTTTGTTTGCTGTTGATGTAGCCCTAAGCAGAGACTGGCGAAAATCACTTTCATGGAAAGGGGTTGCCAAACTTCCAAAAAACTACGAGTTGCCTGAAATCTCAGCAAACATTTTTTCACCCAATCTTGATGATTCTTTCAGGTAATGATCAGCACACAAAAACCACTTGGGTGACCAAATTTCGTTCTTCTATGTTCAACCGTTCGTTTGCAGTAACCGTTTTAATTTTTAGGTTTCTATCTGTTTTCTCCTATAGGGATACATGTATTTGGAACTCTAAATCAAACACGGTTTGTGCTAGCTCTTTGAAACTTGACACAATAAAGCAGTTTAATGTTCTATCACTATTCTTTGTTTGCTGTTGATGTAGCCCTAAACAAGACTGGCGAAAATCACTTTCATGGAAAGGGCTTGCCAAGCTTCCAAAAAACTACGAGTTGCCTGAAATCTCAGCAAACATTTTTTCACCCAATCTTGATGATTCCTTCAGGTAATGATCAGTACACCAAAACCACTTGGTTCACCAAATTTCGTTCTTCTAGGTTCAACCGTTCGTTTGCAGTAAACGTTTTCATTTTTAGGTTTCTATCTGTTTTCTCCTATAGGGATACATGTATTTGGAACTCTAAATCAAACACGGTGTGTGCTAGCTCTTTGAAACTTGACACAATAAAGCAGTTTCAAGTTATATCTCTATTGTTTGTTTGCTGTTGATGTATCCCTAAGCAGAGACTGGCGAAAATCACTTTCATGGAAAGGGGTTTCCAAGCTTCCAAAAAATTACGAGTTGCCTGAAATCTCAGCAAACATTTTTTCACCCAATCTTGATGATTCTTTCAGGTAATGATCAGTACACCAAAACCACTGGGCTCACCAAATTTCGTTCTTCTAGGTTCAACCGTTCGTTTACAGTAACCGTTTTCATTTTTAGGTTTCACTCTGTTTTCTCCTGTAGGGATACATGTATTTGGAACTCTAAGACAAACACGGTTTGTGCTAGCTCTTTGAAACTTGACACAATAAAGCAGTTTCAAGTTCTATCTCTACGGTTTGTTTGCTGTTGATGTAGCCCTAAGCAGAGACTGGCGAAAATCACTTTGATGGAAAGGGGTTGCCAAGCTTCCCAAAGTGCAAGTTGCCTGAAATCACAGCAAACATTTTTTCACCCAATCTTGATGATTCTTTCAGGTAATGATCAGTACACCAAAACCACTTGGCTCACCAAATTTCGTTCTTCTAGGTTCAACCGTTCGTTTGCAGTAACCGTTTGGATTTTTAGTTTTCACTCTGTTTTCTCCTATAGGGATACATGTATTTGGAACTCTAAATCAAACACGGTTTGTGCTAGCTGTTTGAAACTTGACACACTAAAGCAGTTTCAAGTTCTATCTCTGTGCTTTGTTTGCTGTTGATTTAGCCCTAAGAAGAGACTGGCGAAAATCACTTTCATGGAAAGGGGTTGCCAAGCTTCCAAAAACTACGAGTTGCCTGAAATCTCAGCAAACATTTTTTCACCCAATCTTGATGATTCTTTCAGGTAATGATTAGTACACCAAAACCACTTGGCTCACCAAATTTCGTTCTTCTAGGTTCAACCGTTCGTTTGCAGTAACCGTTTTCATTTTTAGGTTTCACTCTGTTTTCTCCTATAGGGATACATGTATTTGGAACTCTAAATCGAACACGGTTTGTTCTAGCTCTTTGAATCTTGACACAATGAAGCAGTTTCAAGTTCTACCACTATATTTTGTTTGCTGTTGATGTAGCCCTAAGCAGAGACTGGCAAAAATCACTTTCATGGAAAGGGGGTGCCAAGCTTCCAAAAAACTACGAGTTGCCTGAAATCTCAGCAAACATTTTTTCACCCAATCTTGATGATTCTTTCAGGTAATGATCAGTACACCAAAACCACTTGGTTCACCAAATTTCGTTCTTCTAGGTTCAACCGTTCGTTTGCAGTAACCGTTTTCATTTTTAGGTTTCTATCTGTTTTCTCCTATAGGGATACATGTATTTGGAACTCTAAATCAAACACGGTTTGTGCTAGCTCTTTGAAACTTGACACAATAATGCAGTTTCAAGTTCTATCTCTATGCTTTGTTTGCTGTTGATGTAGCCCTAAGCAGAGACTGGCGAAAATCACTTTCATGGAAAGGGGTTGCCAAGCTTCCAAAAATCTACGAGTTGCCTGAAATCTCAGCAAACATTTTTTCACCCAATCTTGATGATTCTTTCAGGTAATGATCAGTACACCAAAACCACTTGGCTCACCAAATTTCGTTCTTCTAGGTTCAACCGTTCGTTTGCAGTAACCGTTTTCATTTTTAGGTTTCACTCTGTTTTCTCCTGTAGGGATACATGTATTTGGAACTCTAAGACAAACACGGTTTGTGCTAGCTCTTTGAAACTTGACACAATAATGCAGTTTCAAGTTCTATCTCTACGGTTTGTTTGCTGTTGATGTAGCCCTAAGCAGAGACTGGCGAAAATCACTTTGATGGAAAGGGGTTGCCAAGCTTCCCAAAGTGCAAGTTGCCTGAAATCACAGCAAACATTTTTTCACCCAATCTTGATGATTCTTTCAGGTAATGATCAGTACACCAAAACCACTTGGCTCACCAAATTTCGTTCTTCTAGGTTCAACCGTTCGTTTGCAGTAACCGTTTGGATTTTTAGTTTTCACTCTGTTTTCTCCTATAGGGATACATGTATTTGGAACTCTAAATCAAACACGGTTTGTGCTAGCTCTTTGAAACTTGACACCATAAAGCAGTTTCAAGTTCTATCTCTGTGCTTTGTTTGCTGTTGATTTAGTCCTAAGAAGAGACTGGCGAAAATCACTTTAATGGAAAGGGGTTGCCAAGCTTCCAAAAACTACGAGTTGCCTGAAATCTCAGCAAACATTTTTTCACCCAATCTTGATGATTCTTTCAGGTAATGATTAGTACACCAAAACCACTTGGCTCACCAAATTTCGTTCTTCTAGGTTCAACCGTTCGTTTGCAGTAACCGTTTTCATTTTTAGGTTTCACTCTGTTTTCTCCTATAGGGATACATGTATTTGGAACTCTAAATCGAACACGGTTTGTTCTAGCTCTTTGAAACTTGACACAATGAAGCAGTTTCAAGTTCTATCTCTATGCTTTGTTTGCTGATGATGTAGCCCTAAGCAGAGACTGGTGAAAATCACTTTCATAGAAAGGGGTTGACAAGCTTCCAAAAAACTACGAGTTGCCTGAAATCTCAGCAAACATTTTTTCACCCAATCTTGATGATTCTTTCAGGTAATGATCAGTACACCAAAACCACTTGGCTCACCAAATTTTGTTCTTCTAGGTTCAACCGTTCGTTTGCAGTAACCGTTTTCATTTTTAGGTTTCACTCTGTTTTCTCCTATAGGGATACATGTATTTGGAACTCTAAATCAAACACGGTTTGTGCTAGCTCTTTGAAACTTGACCCAATAAAGCAGTTTCAAGTTCTATCTCTATGCTTTCTTTGATGTTGATGTAGCCCTAAGCAGAGACTGGTGAAAATCACTTTCATGGAAAGGGGTTGCCAAGCTTCCAAAAAACAACGAGTTTCCTGAAATCTCAGCCAACATTTTTTCACCCAATCTTGATGATTCTTTCAGGTAATGATCAGTACACCAAAACCACTTGGCTCACCAAATTTTGTTCTTCTAGGTTAAACCGTTCGTTTGCAGTAACCGTTTTCATTTTTAGGTTTCACTCTGTTTTCTCCTATAAGGATACATGTATTTGGAACTCTAAATCAAACACGGTTTGTGTTAGCTCTTTGAAACTTGACACAATAAAGCAGTTTCAAGTTCTATCTCTATGCTTTGTTTGCTGTTGATGTAGCCCTAAGCAGAGACTGGCGAAAATCACTTTCATGGAAAGGGGTTGCCAAACTTCCAAAAAACTACGAGTTGCCTGAAATCTCAGCAAACATTTTTTCACCCAATCTTGATGATTCTTTCAGGTAATGATCAGTACACCAAAACCACTTGGGTGACCAAATTTCTTTTCTCTAGGTTCAACCGTTCGTTTGCAGTAACCGTTTTCATTTTTAGGTTTCTATCTGTTTTCTCCTATAGGGATACATGTATTTGGAACTCTAAATCAAACACGGTTTGTGCTAGCTCTTTGAAACTTGACACAATAAAGCAGTCAAGTTATATCTCTATTGTTTGTTTGCTGTTGATGTAGCCCTAAGCAGAGATTGGCGAAAATCACTTTCATGGAATGGGGTTGCCAAGCTTCCAAAAAACTACGAATTGCCTGAAATCTCAGCAAACATTTTTTCACCCACTCTTGATGATTCTTTCAGGTAATGATTAGTACACCAAAACCACTTGCCTCACCAAATTTCGTTCTTCTAGGTTCAACCGTTCGTTTGCAGTAACCGTTTTCATTTTTAGGTTTCACTCTGTTTTCTCCTATAGGGATACATGTATTTGGAACTCTAAATCAAACACGGTTTGTGCTAGCTCTTTGAAACTTGACGCAATAAAGCAGTTTCAAGTTCTTTCTTTACGGTATGTTTGCTGTTGATGTAGCCCTAAGCAGAGACTGGCGAAAATCACTTTCATGGAAAGGGGTTGCCAAGCTTCCCAAAGTACAAGTTGCCTGAAATCACAGCAAACATTTTTTCACCCAATCTTGATGATTCTTTCAGGTAATAATCAGTACACCAAAACCACTTGGCTCACCAAATTTCGTTCTTCTAGGTTAAACCGTTCGTTTGCAGTAACCGTTTCACTTTTAGGTTTCACTCTGTTTTCTCCAATAGGGATACATGTATTTGGAACTCTAAATCAAACACGGTTTGTGCTAGCTCTTTGAAACTTGACACACTAAAGCAGTTTCAAGTTCTATCTCTATGCTTTGTTTGCTGTTGATTTAGCCCTAAGCAGAGACTGGCGAAACTCACTTTCATGGAAAGGGGTTGCCAAGCTTCAAAAAAACTACGATTTGCCTGAAATCTCAGCAAACATTTTTTCACCCACTCTTGATGATTCTTTCAGGTAATGATTAGTACACCAAAACCACTTGGCTCACCAAATTTCGTTCTTCTAGTTCCAACCGTTCGTGTGCAGTAACCGTTTTCATTTTTAGGTTTCACTCTGTTTTCTCCTATAGGGATACATGTATTTGGAACTCTAAATCAAACACGGTTTGTGCTAGCTCTTTGAAACTTGACACAATAAAGCAGTTTCAAGTTCTATCTCTATGCATTGTTTGCTGATGATATAGCCCTAAGCAGAGACTGGCGAAAATCACTTTCATGGAAAGGGGTTACCAAGCTTCCAAAAAAGTACGAGTCGCCTGAAATCTCAGCAAACATTTTTTCACCCAATCTTGATGATTCTTTCAGGTAATGATCAGTACACCAAAATCACTTGGCTCACCAAATTTTGTTCTTCTAGGTTCAACCGTTCGTTTGCAGTAACCGTTTTCATTTTTAGGTTTCACTCTGTTTTCTCCTATAAGATACATGTATTTGGAACTCTAAATCAAACACGGGTTGTGTTAGCTCTTTGAAACTTGACACAATAAAGAAGTTTCAAGTTCTATCTCTATGCTTTGTTTGCTGTTGATGTAGCCCTAAGCAGAGACTGGCGAAAATCACTTTCATGGAACGGGGTTGCCAAGCTTCCAAAAAACTACGAGTTTCCTGAAATCTCAGCAAACATTTTTTCACCCAATCTTGTTGATTCTTTCAGGTAATGATCAGTACACCAAAACCACTTGGCTCAAAAAATTTCGTTCTTCTAGGTTCAACCTTTCGTTTGCAGTAATTGTTTTAAATTTTAGGTTTCACTGTTTTTTTCCTATAGGGATACATGTATTTGGAACTCTAAATCAAACACGGTTTGTGCTAGCTTTTTGAAACTTGACACAATAAAGCAGTTTCCAGTTCTATCTCTGTGCTTTGTTTGCTGTTGATGTAGCTAAGCAGAGACTGTCGAAAATCACTTTCATGGAAAGGGGTTGCCAAGCTTCCAAAATACTACGAGTTGCCTGAACTCTCAGCAAACATTTTCACCCAATCTTGATGATTCTTTCAGGTAATGATCAGTACACCAAAACCACTTGGCTCACCAAATTTCGTTCTTCTAGGTTCAACCGTTAATGTGCAGTAGCCGTTTTCATTTTTAGGTTTCACTCTGTTTTCTCCTATAGGGATACATGTATTTGGAACTCTAAATCAAACACAGTTTGTGCTAGCTCTTTGAAATTTGACACAATAAAGCAGTTTCAAGTTGTATCTCTATGCTTTGTTTTCTTTTGATGTAGCCCTAAGCAGAGACTGGCGAAAATCACTTTCATGGAAAGGGGTTGCCAAGCTTCCAAAAAACTACGAGTTGCCTGAAATCTCAGCAAACATTTTTTCACCCAATCTTGATGATTCTTTCAGGTAATGATCAGTACACCAAAACCACTTGGCTCACCAAATTTCGTTCTTCTAGGTTCAACCGTTCGTTTGCAGTAACCGTTTTCATTTTTAGGTTTCACTCAGTTTTCTCCTATAGGGATACATGTATTTGGAACTCTAAATCAAACACGGTTTGTGCTAGCTCTTTGAAACTTGACACCATAAAGCAGTTTCAAGTTCTACCTCTATGCTTTGTTTGCTGATGATGTAGCCCTAAGCAGAGACTGGCGAAAATCACTTTCATGGAAAGGGGTTGCCAAGCTTCCAAAAAAGTACGAGTTGCCTGAAATCTCAGCAAACATTTTTTCACCCAATCTTGATGATTCTTTCAGGTAATGATCAGTACACCAAAACCACTTGGCTCACCAAATTTCGTTCTTCTTGGTTCAACCGTTCGTTTGCAGTAACCGTTTTCATTTTTAGGTTTCACTCTGTTTTCTCCTATAAGGATACATGTATTTGGAACTCTAAATAAAACACGGGTTGTGTTAGCTCTTTGAAACTTGACACAATAAAGCAGTTTCAAGTTCTATCTCTATGCTTTTTTTGCTGTTGATGTAGCCCTAAGCAGAGAGTGGCGAAAATCACTTTCATGGAAAGGGGTTGCCAAACTTCCAAAAAACTACGAGTTGCCTGAAATCTCAGCAAACATTTTTTCACCCAATCTTGATGATTCTTTCAGGTAATGATCAGTACACCAAAACCACTTGGCTCACCAAATTTGGTTCTTCTAGGTTCATCCTTTCGTTTGCTGTAACCGTTTTCATTTTTAGGTTTCACTCTGTTTTCTCCAATAGGGATACATGTATTTGGAACTCTAAATCAAACATGGTTTGTGCTAGCTTTTTGAAACTTGACACAATAAAGCAGTTTCAAGTTCTATCTCTATGCTTTGTTTGCTGTTGATGTAGCCCTAAGCAGAGACTGGCGAAAATCACTTTCATGGAAAGGGGTTGCCAAGCTTCCAAAAAACAACGAGTTTCCTGAAATCTCAGCAAACATTTTTTCACCCAATCTTGTTGATTCTTTCAGGTAATGATCAGTACACCAAAACCACTTGGCTCACCAAATTTCGTTCTTCTAGGTTCAACCGATCGTGTGCAGTAACCGTTTTCATTTTTAGGTTTCACTCTGTCTTCTCCTATAGGGAAACATGTATTTGGAACTCCAAATCAAACACGGTTTGTGCTAGCTCTTTGAAACTTGACACAATAAAGGAGTTTCAAGTTCTATATCTACGCTTTGTTTGCTGATGATGAAGCCCTAAGCAGAGACTGGCGAAAATCACTTACATAAAAAGGTGTTGCCAAGCTTCCAAAAAACTACGAATTGCCTTAAATCTCAGCAAACATATTTTCACCGAATCTTGATGATTCTTTCAGGTAATGATCAGTACACCAAATCCACTTGGCTCACCAAATTTCGTTCTTCTAGGTTCAACCGTTCGTTTGCAGTAACCGTTTTCATTTTTAGGTTTCACTCTGTTTTCTCCTATAGGGATACATGTATTTGGAACTCTAAATCAAACACGGTTTGTGCTAGCTTTTTGAAACTTGACACAATAAAGCAGTTTCAAGTTCTATCTCTATGCGTTGTTTTCTGTTGATGTAGCCCTGAGCAGAGACTAGCGAAAATCACTTTCATGGAAAGGGGTTGCCAAGCTTTTAAAAAACTACGAGTTTCCTGAAATCTCAGCAAACATTTTTTCACCCAATCTTGATGATTCTTTCAGGTAATGATCAGTACACCAAAACCACTTGGCTCACCAAATTGCGTTCTTCTAGGTTCAACCCTCGTGTGCAGTAACCGTTTTCATTTTTAGGTTTCACTCTGTTTTCTCCTATAGGGATACATGTATTTGGAACTCTAAATCAAACACGGTTTGTGCTAGCTCTTTGAAACTTGACACAATAAAGCAGTTTCAAGTTCTATCTCTATGCTTTGTTTGCTGTTGATGTATCCCTAAGCAGAGACTGGCGAAAATCACTTTCATGGAAAGGGGTTTCCAAACTTACAAAAAACTACGAGTTGCCTGAAATCTCAGCAAACATTTTTTCACCCAACCTTGATTATTCTTTCAGGTAATGATCAGTACACCAAAACAACTTGGCTCACCAATTTCATTCTTCTAGGTTCAACCGTTCGTTTGCAGTAACCGTTTTCATTTTTAGGTTTCACTCTCTTTTCTCCTATAGGGATACATGTATTTGGAACTCTAAATCAAACACGGTTTGTGCTAGCTCTTTGAAACTTGACACAATAAATAGTTTCAAGTTCTATCTCTATGCTTTGTTTGCTGTTGATGTAGACCTAAGCAGAGACTGGCGAAAATCACTTTCATGGAAAGGGGTTGCCAAGCTTCCAAAAAACTACGAGTTTCCTGAAATCTCAGCAAACATTTTTTTCACCCAGTCTTGTTGATTCTTTCAGGTAATGATCAGTACACCAAAACCACTTGGCTCACCAAATTTCGTTCTTCTAGGTTCAACCGTTCGTTTGCAGTAACCGTTTTCATTTTTAGGTTTCACTCTGTTATCTTCTATAGGGATACATGTATTTGGAACTCTAAATAAAACACGGTTTGTGATAGCTTTTTGAAACTTGACAGAATAAAGCAGTTTCAAGATCTATCTCTATGCTTTGTTTGCTGTTGATGTAGCCCTTAGCAGAGACTGGCGAAAATCACTTTCATTGAAAGGGTTGCCAAGTTTCCAAAAAACTAAGAGTTGCCTGAAATCTCAGCAAACATTTTTTCACCCAATCTTGATGATTCTTTCAGGTAATGATCAGTACACCAAAACCACTTGGCTCACCAAATTTCGTTCTTCTAGGTTCAACCATTCGTTTGCAGTAACCGTTTTCATTTTTAGGTTTCACTCTGTTTTTCCTATAGGGATACATGTATTTGGAACTCTAAATCAAACACGGTTTGTGCTACCTTTTTGAAACTTGACACTATAAAGCAGTTTCAAGTTCTATCTTTATGCTTTGTTTGCTGTTGATGTAGCCCTATGCAGAGACTGGCGAAAATCACTTTCATGGAAAGGGGTTGCCAAGCTTCCAAAAAACTACGAGTTGCCTGAAATCTCGGCAAACATTTTTTCATCCAATCTTGATGATTCATTCAGGTAATGATCAGTACACGAAAACCACTTGGCTCACCAAATTTCATTCTTCTAGGTTCAACCGTTCGTTTTAAGTAACCGTTTTAATTTTTAGGTTTCACTCTGTATTCTCCTATATTGATACATGGATTTGAAACTCTAAATCAAACACGGTTTGTGTTAGCTCTGTGAAACGTGACACATAAAGCAGTTTCAAGTTCTATCTCTATGCTTTGTTTGCTGTTGATGTAGCCCTAAGCAGAGACTGGCGAAAATCACTTTCATGGAAAGGGGTTGACAAACTTCCAAAAAACTACGAGTTGCCTGAAATCTCAGCAAACATTTTTTCACCCAATCTTGATGATTCTTTCAGGTAATGATCACTACACCAAAACCACTTGGCTCACCAAATTTCGTTCATCTAGGTTCAACCGTTCGTTTACAGTAACCGTTTTCATTTTTAGGTTTCACTCTGTTTTCTCCTATAGGGATACATGTATTTGGAACTCTAAATCAAACACGGTTTGTGCTAGCTCTTTGAAACTTGACACAATAAAGCAGTTTCAAGTTCTATCTCTATGCTTTCTTTGATGTTGATGTAGCCCTAAGCAGAGACTAGCGAAAATCAATTTCATGGAACGGGGTTGCCAAGCTTCCAAAAAACTACGAGTTTCTGAAATCTCAGCAAACATTTTTTCACCCAATCTTGATGATTCTTTCAGGTAATTATCAGTACACCAAAACCACTTGGCTCACCAAATTTCGTTCTTCTAGGTTCAACCGTTCGTTTGCAGTAATCGTTTTAATTTTTAGGTTTCACTCTGTTTTTCCTATAGGGATACATGTATTTGGAACTCTAAATCAAACACGGTTTGTGCTAGCTTTTCGAAACTTGACACAATAAAGCAGTTTCAAGTTCTATCTCTATGCTTTGTTCGCTGTTGATGTAGCCCTAAGCAGAGACTGGTGAAAATCACTTTCATGGAAAGAGGTTGACAAACTTCCAAAAAACTACGAGTTGCCTGAAATCTCAGCAAACATTTTTTCACCCAATCTTGATGATTCTTTCAGGTAATGATCGGTACACGAAAACCACTTGGCTCACCAAATTTCGTTCATCTAGGTTCAACCATTCGTTTGCAGTAACCGTTTTCATTTTTAGGTTTCACTCTATTTTCTCCTATAGGCATACATGTATTTGGAACTCTAAATCAAACACGGTTTGTGCTAGCTCTTTGAAACTTGACACAATAAAGCAGTTTCAAGTTCTATCTCTATGCTTTGTTTGCTGTTGATGTAGCCCTAAGCAGAGACTGGCGAAAATCACTTTCATGGAAAGGGGTTGACAAACTTCCAAAAAACTACGAGTTGCCTGAAATCTCAGCAAACATTTTTTCACCCAATCTTGATGATTCTTTCAGGTAATGATTAGTACACCAAAACCACTTGGCTCACCAAATTTCGTTCTTCTAGGTTCAACCGATCGTGTGCAATAACCATTTTCATTTTTAGGTTTCACTCTGTCTTCTCCTATAGGGATACATGTATTTGGAACTCCAAATCAAACACGGTTTGTGCTAGCTCTTTGAAACTTGACACAATAAAGCAGTTTCAAGTTCTATCTCTACGCTTTGTTTACTGATGATGAAGCCCTAAGCAGAGACTGGCGAAAATCACTTACATAAAAAGCGGTTGCCAAGCTTCCAAAAAACTACGAATTGCCTTAAATCTCAGCAAACATTTTTTCACCCAATCTTGATGATTCTTTCAGGTAATGATCAGTACACCAAAACCACTTGGCTCACCAAATTTCGTTCTTCTAGGTTTAACCGTTCGTTTGCAGTAACCGTTTTCATTTTCAGGTTTCACTCTGTTTTTCCTATAGGGATACAAGTATTTGGAACTCTAAATCAAACACGGTTTGTGCTAGCTCTTTGAAACTTGACACAATAAAGCAGTTTCAAGTTCTATCTCTATGCTTTTTTGGCTGATGATGTAGCCCTAAGCAGAGACTGGCGAAAATCACTTTCATGGAAAGGGGTTCCCAAGCTTCCAAAAAAGTACGAGTTGCCTGAAATCTCAGCAAACATTTTTTCACCCAATCTTGATGATTCTTTCAGGTAATGATTACTACACCAAAATCACTTGGTCACCAAATTTTGCTCTTCTAGGTTAAACCGTTCGTTTGCAGTAACCATTTTCATTTTTAGGTTTCACTCTGTTTTCTCCTATAAGGTAACATGTATTTGGAACTCTAAATCAAACACGGTTTGTGTTAGCTCTTTGAAACTTGACACAATAATGCAGTTTCAAGTTCTATCTCTATGCTTTGTTTGCTGTTGATGTATCCCTAAGCAGAGACTGGCGAAAATCACTTTCATGGAAAGGGGTTGACAAACTTCCAAAAAACTACGAGTTGCCTGAAATCTCAGCAAACATTTTTTCACCCAATCTTGATGATTCATTCAGGTAATGGTCAGTACACCAAAACCACTTGGCTCACCAAATTTCGTTCTTCTAGGTTCAACCGTTCGTTTGCAGTAACCGTTTTCATTTTTAGGTTTCACTCTGTTTTCTCCTATAGGGATACATGTATTTGAAACTCTAAATCAAACACGGTTTGTGCTAGCTTTTTGAAACTTGACACAATAAAGCAGTTTCAAGTTCTATCTCTATGCTTTGTTTGCTGTTGATGTAGCCCTAAGCAGAGACTGGCGAAAATCACTTTCATGGAAAGGGGTTGCCAAGCTTCCAAAATACTACGAGTTGCCTGAAATCTCAACAAACATTTTTTCACCCAATCTTGTTGATTCTTTCAGGTAAGGATCAGTACACCAAAACCACTTGGCTCACCAAATTTCGTTCTTCTAGGTTCAACCGATCGTGTGCAGTAACCGTTTTCATTTTTAGGTTTCACTGTGTTTTCTCCTATAGGGATACATGTATTTGGAACTCTAAATCAAACACGGTTTGTGCTAGCTCTTTGAAACTTGAAACAATAAAGCAGTTTCAAGTTCTATCTCTATGCTTTGTTTTCTGTTGATGTAGCCCTAAGCAGAGACTGGCGAAAATCACTTTCATGGAACGGGGTTGCCAAGCTTCCAAAAACTACGAGTTTCCTAAAATCTCAGCAAATATTTTTTCACCCAATTTGTTGATTCTTTCAGGTAATGATCAGTACACCAAAACCACTTGGCTCACCAAATTTCGTTCTTCTAGGTTCAACCGTTCGTTTGCAGTAACCGTTTTCATTTTTAGGTTTCACTCTGTTTTCTCCTATAGGGACACATGTATTTGGAACTCTAAATCAAACACGGTTTGTGCTAACTTTTTGAAACTTGACACAATAAAGCAGTTTCAAGTTCTATCTCTATGCTTTGTTTTCTGTTGATGTAGCCCTGAGCAGAGACTGGCGAAAATCACTTTCATGGAAAGGGGTTGCCAAGCTTTTAAAAAAGTACGAGTTGCCTGAAATCTCAGCAAACATTTTTTCACCCAATCTTGATTATTCTTTCAGGTAATGATCAGAACACCAAAACCACTTGGCTCACCAAATTTCGTTCTTCTAGGTTCAACCCTTCGTGTGCAGTAACCGTTTTCATTTTTAGGTTTCACTCTGTTTTCTCCTATAGGGATACATGTATTTGGAACCCTAAATCAAACACGGTTTGTGCTAGCTCTTTGAAACTTGACACAATAAAGCAGTTTCAAGTTCTATCTCAATGCTTTGTTGGCTGATGATGTAGCCCTAAGCAGAGACTGGCGAAAATCACTTTCATGAAAAGGGGTTGACAACTTCCAAAAAAGTACGAGTTGCCTGAAATCTCAGCAAATATTTTTTAACCAATCTTGATGATTCTTTCAGGTAATGATTAGTACACCAAAACCACTTGGCTCACCAAATTTCGTTCTTCTAGGTTCAACCGATTGTGTGCAGTAACCGTTTTCATTTTTAGGTTTCACTCTGTCTTCTCCTATAGGGATACATGTATTTGGAACTCCAAATTAAACACGGTTTGTGCTAGCTCTTTGAAACTTGACACAATAAAGCAGTTTCAAGTTCTATATCTATACTTTGTATGCTGATGATGAAGCCCTAAGCAGAGACTGGCGAAAATCACTTACATAAAAAGGGGTTGCCAAGCTTCCAAAAAACTACGAGTTGCCTGAAATCTCAGCAAACATTTTTTCACCCAATCTTGATGATTCATTCAGGTAATGATCAGTACACCAAAACCACTTGGCTCACCAAATTTCGTTCTTCTAGGTTCAACCGTTCGTGTGCAGTAACCGTTTTCATTTTTAGGTTTCACTCTGTTTTCTCCTATAGGGATACATGTATTTGGAACTCTAAATCAAACACGGTTTGTGTTAGCTGTATGAAATTTGACACAATAAAGCAGTTTCAAGTTCTATCTCTAGGCTTTGTTTGCTGTTGATGTAGCCCTAAGCAGAGACTGGCGAAAATCACTTTCATGGAAAGGGGTTGACAAACTTCCAAAAAACTACGAGTTGCCTGAAATCTCAGCAAACATTTTTTCACCCAATCTTGATGATTCATTCAGGTAATGATCAGTACACCAAAACCACTTGGCTCACCAAATTTCGTTCTTCTAGGTTGAACCGTTCGTGTGCAGTAACCGTTTTCATTTTTAGGTTTCACTCTGTTTTCTCCTATAGGGATACATGTATTTGGAACTCTAAATCAAACACGGTTTGTGTTAGCTGTATGAAATTTGACACAATAAAGCAGTTTCAAGTTCTATCTCTAGGCTTTGTTTGCTGTTGATGTAGCCCTAAGCAGAGACTGGCGAAAATCACTTTCATGGAAAGGGGTTGACAACTTCCAAAAAAGTACGAGTTGCCTGAAATCTCAGCAAATATTTTTTAACCAATCTTGATGATTCTTTCAGGTAATGATTAGTACACCAAAACGACTTGGCTCACCAAATTTCGTTCTTCTAGGTTCAACCGATTGTGTGCAGTAACCGTTTTCATTTTTAGGTTTCACTCTGTCTTCTCCTATAGGGATACATGTATTTGGAACTCCAAATCAAACACGGTTTGTGCTAGCTCTTTGAAACTTGACACAATAAAGCAGTTTCAAGTTCTATCTCTATGCTTTGTTTGCTGTTGATGTAGCCCTAAGCAGAGACTGGCGAAAATCACTTTCATGGAACGGGGTTGCCAAGCTTCCAAAAACTACGAGTTTCCTAAAATCTCAGCAAATATTTTTTCACCCAATCTTGTTGATTCTTTCAGGTAATGATCAGTACACCAAAACCACTTGGCTCACCAAATTTCGTTCTTCTAGGTTCAACCGTTCGTGTGCAGTAACCGTTTTCATTTTTAGGTTTCTCTCTGTTTTCTCCTATAGGGATACATGTATTTGGAACTCTAAATCAAACCCGGTTTGTGCTAGCTTTTTGAAACTTGACACAATAAAGCAGTTTCAAGTTCTATCTCTATGCTTTGTTTTCTGTTCATGTAGCCCTGAGCAGAGACTGGCGAAAATCACTTTCATGGAAAGGGGTTGCCAAGCTTTTAAAAATTACGAGTTGCCTGAAATCTCAGCAAACATTTTTTCACCCAATCTTGATGATTCTTTCAGGTAATGATCAGTACACCAAAACCACTTGGCTCACCAAATTTCGTTCTTCTAGGTTCAACCCTTCGTGTGCAGTAACCGTTTTCATTTTTAGGTTTCACTCTGTTTTCTCCTATAGGGATACATGTATTTGGAACTATAAATCAAACACGGTTTGTGCTAGCTCTTTGAAACTTGACACAATAAAGCAGTTTCAAGTTCTATCTCTATGTTTTATTTGCTGTTGATGTAGCCCTAAGCAGAGACTGGCGAAAATCACTTTCATGGAAAGGGGTTGCCAAGGGACCAAAAAACTACGAGTAGCCTGAAATCTCAGCAAACATTTTTTCACCCAATCTTGATGATTCATTCAGGTAATGATCAGTACACCAAAACAACTTGGCTCACCAAATTTTGTTCCTCTAGGTTAATCCGTTCGTTTGCAGTAACCTTTTTCATTTTTAGGTTTCACTCTCTTTTCTCCAATAGGGATACATATATTTGAATCTCTAAATCAAACACGGTTTGTGTTAGCTCTTTGGAACTTGACACAATAAAGCAGTTTCAAGTTCTATCTCTATGCTTTGTTTGCTGTTGATGTAGCCCTAAACAGAGACTGGCGAAAATCACTTTCATGGAAAGGGGTTGCCAAACTTCCAAAAAACTATGAGTTGCCTGAAATCTCAGCAAACATTTTTTCACCCAATCTTGATGATTCTTTCAGGTAATGATCAGTACACCAAAAAAATTGGCTCACCAAGTTTGGTTATTCTGGGTTCAACCGTTCGTTTGCAGTAACCGTTTTCATTTTTAGGTTTCACTCTGTTTTCTTCTATAGGGATACATGTATTTGGAACTCTAAATCAAACACTGTTTGTGCTAGCTCATTGAAACTTGGAACAATAAAGCAGTTTCAAGTTCTATCTCTATGCTTTGTTTGCTGTTGATGTAGCCCTAAGCAGAGACTGGCGAAAATCACTTTCATTCAAAGGGGTTGCCAAGCTCCAGAAAACTACGAGTTCCCTGAAATCTCAGCAAACATTTTTTCACCCTATCTTGATGATTCTTTCAGGTAATGATCAGTACACCAAAACCACTTTTCTCACCAAATTTCGTTCTTCTAGGTTCATCTGTTCGTTTGCAGTAACCGTTTTCATTTTTAGGTTTCACTCTGTTTTCTCCTATAGGGATACATGTATTTGGAATTCTAAATCAAACATGGTTTGTGCTAGCTCTTTGAAACTTGACACAATAAAGCAGTTTCAAGTTCTATCTCTATGCTTTGTTTGCTGTTGATGTAGCCCTAAGCAGAGACTGGCGAAAATCACTTTCATGGAAAGGGGTTGCCAAGCTTCCAAAAAACTACAAGTTTCCTGAAATCTCAGCATACATTTTTTCACCCAATCTTGTTGATTCGTTCAGGTAATGATCAGTACACGAAAACCACTTGGCTCACCCAATTTCGTTCTTCTAGGTTCAACCGTTCATTTGCAGTAACCGTTTTCATTTTTAGGTTTCACTCTGTTTTTCCTATAGGGATACATGTATTTGGAACTCTAAATCAAACACGGTTTGTGCTAGCTCTTTGAAACTTGACACAATAAAGCAGTTTCAAGTTCTATCTCTATGCTTTTTTGGCTGATGATGTAGCCCTAAGCAGAGACTGGCGAAAATCACTTTCATGGAAAGCGGTTGCCAAGCTTCCAAAAAACTACGAGTTGCCTGAAATCTCAGCAAACATTTTTTCACCCAATCTTGATGATTCTTTCAGGTAATGATCAGTACACCAAAACCACTTGGCTCACCAAATTTCGTTCTTCTAGTTTCAACCGTTCGTTTGCAGTAAAAGTTTTCATTTTTAGGTTTCACTCTGTTTTCTCCTATAGGGATACATGTATTTGGAACTCTAAATCAAACACGGTTTGTGCTAGCTCTTTGAAACTTGAAACAATAAAGCAGTTTCAAGTTCTATCTCTATGCTTTGTTTGCTGTTGATGTAGCCCTAAGCATAGACTGGCGAAAATCACTTTCATGGAAAGGGGTTGCCAAGCTTCCAAAAAACTACGAGTTTCCTGAAATCTCAGCAAACATTTTTTCACCCAATCTTG